>NC_085841.1:320460901-320760901 GCF_035594765.1 Anolis carolinensis | reverse complement strand
TATTAGACAACAAATTTGGCAGAAAAAGTAGTTCAATATGCAGTAATGCTATGTAGTAATTACTGTATTTATGAATTTAGCACCAAGATATCACAATATATTGAAAACATTGACTACAAAAATGCGTTGGATAATCCAGAACGTTGGATAAGCGAGTGTTGGATAAGTGAGACTCTACTGTAGGTAGCAAGTAACACCTGATGAAAATCTCTCTTCTACCCACCCTTTATAGCAGTGCTTCTCAAATTGTGCTACTCCAGGTGTTTTGGACTTCACCTCCCAGAAGTCCCAGCCAACTTACCAGTTGTTAGGTATTGTGGGAGTTGAAGTCCAAAACATCTGGAGGAGCACAGTTTGAGAACCACTGTTTTATAATGATGGAAATAAATTATAAGTACAAGAGCTCTGTCTAGATTCCACTCTGGCTTAAGTCCATCCTTATGTTGCACCTGCCAAATTCAATAAGCAAATTTAATTCTAACATAAAGAGGACTGTGTTTTTCCTATGTGACACACAGGAGTTAAAAACACTGTATTCTTCTTGGATGTCTTCAAGTGATTTCCAGCTCATGCCAATCCCGAGATGCAACTATTACAGGGTTTTTCTGGCAAAATTTGTTCATAGGGAGAGAGCAGTACTTGGTCAAGGTCACCCAATGGGTTTGCATAGCTGACTGGAGGATTCAAACACATCCCCAGAGCTGTATTCCCAACACACATACCACCATCACATGTTGGTTCTCAAAAAGATGAGATGCTGCTCTAGAAAAAAAATTGAAACCTAATACTAATTTTCAGAATTATTCGAACCAAAGACTCTTTCAAACTTCACAATTATAGAGTTATGATTCCACTTTAACTGTCTATTGAATACTGGAGTTGATGAGGTGCTAGAGTTCTCTGGCTGCATGCCATAGTCTAAACAGTACATCCTAAAATTCCATATAATGAAGCAAATGCAATTAATAAAGAGTCATAGTGCTATAGTTGTGTATTGTGAAAAGGTCCCATACGTCCTTCAAGGATTTCTGTGTTACTACACATAGAGGACGAAATAACAGATGGCAGCTGGATGCAAAAACCAGAACTTCTTAGATTGTCCTTGCTACAAAAACACACCGTTACACCAAGCCATTTGTGTTTTTCCGTAACCTTTATAAATGACCCACTTTGCACATACTTAGAGGGATTTTAAATAAAGTTATCTGATACCTGAATGTGTTTTGCCCTTCACCACACAATTCTACATTGAGAATTATTATTGACATTTAAGAACACAGTTTTATGGCTGCGATCAAAATGAAATACGGGTAAATAAAATTGACATTATACCTAATATTATTCTCCCCAAAATGCAATACATAAAAGCGGCCCTACGCTGTGTTAATATTTAACACCCCAGAAAATGTATTACCCATTTCATCTAACTGGGACTAATATCTGTATATAAAAGAAAATGTTCTGGTCTCTTTGTGACCTAAGCCTATGCCTGATCAGCTACCAATGACATCAGAATTTGGCTGTTTCGAAAAGTTTGATGAAAGTAATGAGCAGTACAAAACAGCACTCGTCAAGATTTATGGGCTGGCATGCAAACAATAGGGAGTTCAGATATTGCTTCTGCCCTAAACTGAACAAAACTGAGGTCTTTGCTGGCAGTTTTGCAATTATATAATGTAGCTGAAGGCCCACTAGGGGCTGAATAAGCCACATTTTCCTGACATAAATCAAGACTTCAAGTCTTCAGCAATGAGATTCTTTAAATAAAAATGAGCAAAGAATTTCATATCTACAAAAAACATGAAGCTTTATTAAGGTGCTATGAAAACATGTATGTATATTAACATGCCTTTGTGGGTATGTTGATAATATATATGACACATTTTTTTTCTATTTTCCTGTTTTCATAACTAATGCACATTTGCTGCTCAGATCACAAATAAATACAAAATTCAAATATTATACAAAACAGAAAAAATACCAACATTGAGAAAAGGTGTGTGGCAACCCAAAAACATGTGAACTTAATCTACGATATAAAAACTGACTGCCTAGGGTATCGCAAAAAAAAAAAAAAAGATGAAACTTGAGGTTTAGACAGACACTAGGATGAAATCATCTGTTTTACTCTTTGTAACAATCACATTTTTAGACACAAATATATTCTGTCCTACTTCCACTTCAGTTTTGCAAATATGTTTTGCATGTAATATCCTCTAGCATGCACATTTTTGGAAACCACGAAGGATTAAAGAATCATTGAGTTGGAAGAGAGAACAAGGATCATTCAATCTATTATTTTTTTGTATGTAGTCTCCCCCAGTTTATGCAATATTGTACACGTTTCTTTGATTTGAGTATTTCATTGACAAGATTTGCAGAAAAGCAAAAGCTGAATGATAATTGTGTTCTAGTTCACTTATTAGCTAGGGAAGTGCAAATTGAAGTTGGTTCATATTAAAAGGAAAACTAAATTAATTTTTCCCTCATTCCCAGATGATACCTGTTCGCTTAATGAAGCTTCAGAAATTACACCAAAGGAGGGACCTAACAGAGACCTCTTTCTTCAATCACCGGGCAAATTAGTGTGAGAGGTCAGACTTACCCAAAGAGAAATACCTTTCAAGGTAAGAACCTCTGTTCCCACTTAGATGAGTTTGGGAAGGCTTACATGAGATCTCTTTCATGCTGACACATTGTTCCCACATTAGGAGGCATTCTCACACTAGAAAGTAATAACACATTGGGGCAATTTGATCAGTGATGGCTGTTCCACACATGAATGCATTCCCACACACATGGACTAGAATATTGCTTAATGCATGTTTGAAACAATAATTGTTGATCAAATAGCTTTAATGTCCTATTACCTCCCCTTAAACTAAAATATTGTGTCGATAGCAGTGAAAATAGAGCTTTGTAGATGGTGTGCTCATCTGTTCCTTGTCTGCAAGTTGCACATTGTGCAGTACGTATTGAGATGTGTATCCTATTATGTGTTGCATGACATGTATTGCTTAATGTTGCATATCTCCATATGTGCATATTTTTACTACTCTTGAGGTATGTTTTATGTTGAATTACAGCTGGTTGATTCACCATTATACTGTATTACATTGAACGGCACTTGAGATATTATCTATCTATCAATCTGAAAAGTATGATTCTTACAGCTTTGTGTGGACATTGGCCTGAATGTAGGAAAGCTAATGTGCGTTGAGGGGTGAGGCTGTGCACACTGGCTCTCAGTATGTCCCTTCCATCCTTAATCTTCAATTACATTCATTTGAATATGTCTGAAATGCAGTATGAAATCAAGAACCCTCAAAAATCTGGGTAACATTCTTTCAGACCTCCCTGCTCAACATGGAGGTTAAAGACCAAGTGTGAAGGGTTAGCACCAAAAGGGAGCAGTACCAGAAAGAATTCCCTGTCCTAGCCACCTACAGTTTCATTCATACCCCCCTACCATTTATAGCCCTTTAAAATGTCTAAACAAACATTACTGCTTTTCCCCCTTTTCTTTTCCATAATATCAGCACACACTATTTAATGTTGGTCAAAGTCAAAGTAATGCTAGAGAAGCATGAATCAATTTCTTAAAAGGTGAAATTCAATGATATTGCTGCTTATCAGGCCAGGTGTTAAAAATTTATTGGGCGTTAATTTAATTTCTTGACTGTCAACACTTGTCTGTATTGTAACACCCGCTAAACACTGTTCCACAACCACAAATTATGTCTCAACACAAAAACAGCTGCCTAATCAATATGACTGAGTGGGATATATGAGGAAAATGGAGTAAGCTCTGGAGGGCAAATGGGACCCAGAGGGATTAGACTTCAGTTAAAGTATACAGAACCATGACGTGAAGAGAAAAATTTAACAACACAAATGCTTAGCATTTGTTTTTTGTTTCGTTCTCACTGATATGACAGTATTTAATTGAAAGCCACCAACAATGATGCTGACTTCATATCCAGACGCATACATAAGGGCAAAGTCATACCTCATGTGATTTGTATAGAAATGCCCATAGCTTTTGGAAAATAAGTAGCTTACATGGGGTAAAAGGAATCTGAGAGGTCAGATGAATGTGAACACATTCTGCCTTTAAAAAGTTGAGGCCACCTTTGAAAAGGATTTGGAAATTAAGCAAGTGATGGGGAGCAAACTGCAAGCAACATTGTAACTACAGCTGGTGGACACCAATGTCTTCACTTAGATGTAGGAATGTAATTCTTCACTAGGTTTCTTCTCACAGGAAACAATTTTCTTCCTGCTGAGAGGAAAGCTTTGGCAGCCATTCCATTTTCAAGGCCTATTCGCAATTTGGGGCTTATTCTGCACACAATTTCCACATGGATGTCTACATTGAGATATTATTTCCTGTCCAGAGAATTGTGCTTTCTGCACAGGAAATTTGGTTTTGTATGCAAATCAACCATATGTATATTTTATAATGTTTATAATATATTAAAATAAAATACTTTGCAAAATTAATAAAATGGGGGTATTGGTGAATCAAGAGCTCCATATATTTCATCTTGGTTCTAGTTCTATTTAAAAAGAAAGAAAGAAAGAAACCATCCATAAATGAACAGGATGAATAAAATATTGATATATTATCTTTCTCATGCTCCATGTGGTTTACCCCTGAGCACTAAAACTTTCAAGCAATGCCTGCTAAAGAAAGACAGAAAGAAAGAAAAAATGACACTGTGACTGAAATATAGGAGTTGGGCAAGACTGATGGCTGAGCCACTGTTCAATTCCCTGGAATACTCACTTGTCATTTATATTGCAAAGCTGGAAAGAAATGGGAGCCAGTCTGTAGCTAAGGGATGTGCCATGATCTCTTTCTGTACTATACCTGTCTTCAACCTTAAAAAATGAACTGTAGTATATTACAGAGGTGCTCCTATAAAGCAACACTTCTTCACTTCACTTCACTTCACTTTATTTCTTAATTAGTCACTCTCCACCAGAGTGCTCCGAGCGACTTACAATTTAAAATATCATTCCACAATATAAAAACATTCAACATAAAAATATTCAACCTAAAAACACTTCTGCATGCTTTACTGCATCAAGGAGGAGAAAGGTAAGTTACTTCACAATCACATAACATCACATTTACCAATTAAACCCATTGACTGATGCACATCTCAAAACTTTGGTTATTTAGATATATTTATTAAAAGTAGCACAGCAGACATATTATTTTTAAAGCAGTAGCATCATTTTCATGGGTTATTCTATCCCAGAGACAAGACCAAAGTAATCAAGGTCCTGATTGAAGTGGCCGCACATTACTTTCATGTTGTTAAAAATAAAGAGGGAAGAAAACGAAATTACAAACACCATTTTGTATTTGAAAACCATAGGGAAAATTCTTAAAATCCACTAACCAGTCTATACACACAAATACATACACACATATACAGTAGAGTCTCACTTATCCAACATTCGCTTATCCAACGTTCTGGATTATCCAACACATTTTTGTAGTCAATGTTTTCAATATATCATGATATTTTGGTGCTAAATTCGTAAATACAGTAATTACTACATAGCATTACTGTATATTGAACTATTTTTTCTGTCAAATTTGTTGTATAACATGATGTTTTGGTGCTTAATTTGTAAAATCATAACCTAATTTAATGTTTAATAGGCTTTTCCTTAATCTCTCCTTATTATCCAACATATTCGCTTATCCAACATTCTGCCGGCCCGTTTACGTTGGATAAGCGAGATTCTACTGTACCTGGACCAAGACCTGATGCAACATTCTATGATGATGAAGCTACTTCACGGACACAATATAAAACCAAACATATAAGGGAATTGTGATGAAGTGCAATGGGGCACCATGCAAGATGTCCCATTGTACAATTGTGACTCTTGTTGCATAATAAAGCACTAAAAAGATGGTGACATTTTTCTGGCTTGGAGCAGGACACCTATCACTTTCCACTAGATTACCAGTCCTCCACGACTCTGTTACAAGCTGTTGCTCCCTTCTTCTGCTGTTGAAATTATGCAAGGATAACTTGTTATGCTGAGTATTGTACTGTTGCATTCATACTGTTGCACATTGTGACCACCACACAACAGCAAAATTGCTCCACCTGTACAATGGTTTTAATGGTGCAGCTACAACTGCACTCTGCTCCTGGGAATGTGACTGTTTCACAATTCTACTGTTCTAAACTGTGCAATAATGTCTTGGTTTCTGATGTTGTCGATTCCCTATGGCATGGTGACCATGGTCTGTTAAAATCTTTCAGTTGAACATTCTGACCCAAAGCAGAGTTGGATGGTCATTTCCTGTTTAGGCCCCAAAGAATTTTGAAAGGCAATACTGGTCCTTTTGAAGTGAATTTTATTAACTTCTTGACCAACCTTTTGTGAAATGGGGGAGCAGATCTGAACCTTTGAAACTTCAACAATTGTCTTAGGGTTAGATCTGGAAAATATGGAATGACTATGGAAAGGTCTGGACTATGATTATGGATGGCGTGATTTCTTATGTAATGTAATGTTTTAAATGTTTGATATATCTGTTTTTAATCTAATTTAATTTTAATTTCAATGTCTGTATTACATGTTTTAAGGCATTGAATAATTGCCTCCATGTAAGCCACTTACACCTTCGGGGTAGAGGATGGCGGGGTAGAAATAGAGCAAATAAATAAATAAATACATGTAGCAATGGGTTTGATTTTTCTCATTCCTCCTTTAGGATCATCAATTCCTTACTATACAGTATTTGATGAAATTTTTCTTTGTAAGACAGCATTTATAATGTAAGGGATCCGTTGCCAGGAATCGGAAGCCTACATTGCCTCCCTCCCTGCTGTCCAATTCTTTAAAGGGCCAACTTTTCACTGGGCCCTCCACTGTCTGATTTATTTTCAATAAAAATGAACAATGGGCCAAAGCCTAGAAGTATGGGTGCAACATCACTATATTTTTAGTGACTCCTAAAGATGTATTAGACCCTGGAGAGACCTTTATTTAACAAATAAATTAACTAGAACTCAACTTCCGAATTCAAGGCTCTTCTGGACTCTTGGACCAGTTCTTAAACACACTTCTGGAATGAGCTTCGTGTATTCCAAGTAGATTGGAATGTACTTGGTCCTAATCTTTTCTTATACTGGTTTTAAACCACTTCATTGACTGTGACTAGCTTAGTGTTTACACCTTTTTATTATTTAATATTTAATGCTTATTTTACTTAAGTGATATTTGTCTTTACTGTTCTAATGTAGCACAAATTCTATGTAAAATCATACTACGTATTTTGACATTAATATTGAAATCTGAAATATATACAGAAAGTCTTTACTTCGGGGGAAAATTGGACTTGATGTCCTAAATATAATTACTTATCCCAGCTAGGATTGATACAGTGAATCTATTTTTTATTGAATGGTGAGTTTATATAGTTAATTAAGTCCCTCATCTAGACTAGTTGGGACTAACAATTGTATTTAATCCAATGGAATATATATATAGAGAGAGAGTGGTAGGGGGATTGTATTGTTAGCGCTCATTGACAATTCACTTGTCTGAGCAATAGAGCCAGCTCTGTACAAAATGGCTGGTAATTATAATAGGTTAACACAATACTTTAAAATGTAAATAAGAAACCTGCTCTGATGTTCGAATACACTCTGACAGCAAACCATACTTTGTTTTAAAATGTTTTTGTTAGGCAGTATTCCCATAAATCTGTAGTAAGATTCATTCTCATGCTTGAAGCATTTTCTCTCAATATGCTGGAAAATATTTCCTTTCCCTTTGCAAACATTTACATCTCCTTTATAAATTATTGGTGCACTACAAATTATAACAACATACGCCAAGGAAATGTCCACCAACTGCTGCCAACTATTCTGAAATCAATTTAGGAGGCCTACATACAAGTCTACAATCAAATTAAGCAAAACTCTACAATGCTACAGAAATTAGATTATTTCAAATGCTTATCTTCCAATTTGTGCATTTGCTTCACAGATGCTGCTGTGTATTCCTTTCTGACTGTGATTTCATTTAATATCTTCCACTCCCGCCTCTCTTTTTTTTCAAAGCCTGTAATTGGGAATTCTTTTACTTTTCATAATAGCAGCAAAGATAGACAGAGATGGAAAGCGGTACGGACAACTTCTCCTTGTGCCAAACAGGTGCATCTTTGAATCACCTGCCAAGTGACCCTCATTTCACATGTCAACCAGAGTATTGAAGATGAGATGTAGGAGCTGGCAGCAATCAAAGTTGTACAGGGGATGCTGTAGAGCTATCCTCTCCTTTTTCATTGATTTCTCTTCTTTGCTGAAGTATTCTGTGTCAGACAGGTACAGGGGAGGCAGGGCGAGTCTGCAAACTCAAAGTGCTAGCTGAAACAGATGGCAGCACAGCGAGAAGTAGAAAATGATAGTCTAGGAATGAAAACTTGCAAGGCGATATGAATATTTCTGAGGAAATTCTTGGGGTCTGATATGCCAATTGACTGCAACATTCCCCCTCCCCCTTTTCCTAAAAACATGTGCTTAATAACAACTTTTATGAGAAGAATACAAAAAAGGGAAGAATAGCTATATATCAAGTGATGCATTGGCCTTCCAACCTAAACAGTGTGTTGCATAAGTCATGCAGCTAGATCCGTCTTCATGAGGAGAGTACATTTTGGCCCATGCAGGAAACTGAAGGCTGCCCAAAAAGCAACATGTAATGACTCTGTGTTAACAAAATTCCATCTGTTTTTTGTTTTTTTTTTGTGCTTGGCTCAAAAAAAAAGCTGCTCCTTAAAGCTATTTAAAAAGATTCACTCCCCCACTCTTCTGCATTGGCATTTCCATCATCCAGGAATTGAAATGTTATTTTTAGCTCAATAGATTGTTCCCTCAGGCACTGGCAGATTTTGTGACAAAGACAAACAAACAAGAAAGACAACTTGGGGAAAAATATTAGACCTTTCAATTTCAGCATGTCAGGAGCTAAAATTCAAGTGGGCTCTGCAACAAAATGACGCAGTGAAAACACTTTTTTAATATATTCCACCCAGCCAACGATACCAGTGAGGAAATCACTTATTCCATTTTCACCTCAACCCCATCTTTTGCTCAGGCCCCACAGACACAGACAGTAAAATCTGGCTTGAAGCCAGTTTGAGGTTGGGGTGTTCAAAAACATTTTATCCCCAATGCATGTTGCAACTTGCATCCACAAAGAAACTGTGTGATAAAAAGACTCACCACAAATCCAGATTCTAGCTACAAAATCTGTAGGATCCTTCAACTGTATAAACCAGGTATAAGAAGAATCCAGATGCTAAATACAAAGGACAAATATAATCAGAGCTAAAACTGAGTAGTTGTATTGTAAAAGCATTCCCAGGAAAATGTTAGCTTTTTCAGCCTCTGAAGCTAGCCTGGGGAAGATGTTTGTCCCTGCTGTTTGATAAGGAAAAAAAATCCCGGGCTTCGGTGGTCAGTCCGGATCAGAATGTAGATTAAGAGATCTGGTGGCTTTGTAAGGTTCCATGGGAGCTTGCAGACTGTTATGTGTGATACAGATATTTTAAATCCACGTTCTCAAATGTGGATTCTAGAGCAGAATGTGCATGGCTGTGTGGAAGCAGCCTTACTGTTCTGTCTTATTTATTCTTTACTGGATTGTTTTGTGATTAAATGGGATTTTTGATTAAGCGACATTGAATGTTTGGTTTTTTGTATGTAAACTGCTCTGAGTCCCCTCGGGGAGAGAGGGCAGTCTATAAATAAAGTTATTATTATTATTATTATTATTATTATTATTATTATTATTATTATTATTATTATTATTATTTCCCCTTCAATTCTTTTTCCAAAGATTGTTTCCCCTACTTTTGCAGGGTTTGTTGTTTCCTTGAGCATTTTAATGTCTTCTTGTTGCTTTTCAATAGAACCTGTTATTGCCATTCAAAATCATGATGATGATTATGATGATTTCTGACTTCTTTTTATCAGATTATCCATTGACGGGTTGGGGCAAAACAATCATTGAACTATCATAGAACTATTATGGGCTGTCTACTGTTACCTAACAATAATTACTGTTTTAAGGTTCACAGCATCAGGGCACGTTCATTAACATTTCCCCACCCCTTCTTATTTTGTCTCATCTTCTTTCTCCAGAGTTCTAAAGGAAGTGAATGAGAGAATGTTTACCTATTGTTTCTGCTGGGCCTCTCGAAACATTTTATACCATTGACTATAGTATCTCTGTGGGATGAGATTTGGGAGCACGGTTATTTAGTGGTTCAAGTTATTCCTGGGGGAACAAACTCTAAAGATGGTGATAGGGTTCTTCTTTGACACCCTGATCATTGGTCTGAGGCGTCTCTTAAGGCTATATTTTGTCATCCATACTGTTTAATGTCTCCATGAAAACTCTGCCAGAGGTCGTCCAGAGGTGTGTGGTTCAGTGTTACTAATATACTGATGACACTCAACTTTCTTTCCTTTCCATTTGATTCCAATGAAGCTATCTCAGTATTGGACAGATGTCTGCTGTAATTAATCACTACATTGAAGCCAAACAATCTGAAATGTAATCTAGGAAAAGACAGGGGTATTCCTCTTTGGTTAAAAGGCATATTATGGAATACGGACTCTGCCTGTCTGGATGGAGTTGCAATACCTCTGAAATCTCAGGATGACAAATTGGTATTCTCTGGGTTTCAACTTTGACATTGGATGCCCAGATTTTAGCAGTGTCCAGGTGTATGTTTGCACATTTAAAACTAATGCACAAGTTGTGTCTCTTCCTTGAGATGTTAGATCTGGTTACAGTGACAGATACTTTGATCACATTGTATTTGGAGTGCTATAACACACTCTATGGGGGGTTGCCTTTAGAAACTATTGAGAAATTTCAGTGGATCCAAAATCCTCTGCCCAAAATGCTGACGGGGCCAAGTTATAGGGAGACCATAACTCCCTTGTTGTAACAACTTCATTGGCTACAGTTCCACTGCCGGACACAATTCATGGTGCTGATCATTATTTATAAAGCCAGATACAGGTTAGATCTATATGAACTTGACATGATCTTAAGATCTACAGGGAAGGCTGTTATTTTGCTCCTGCCACCATCCTGAATTCACTCGATGAGGACACAAGTGAGAGTCTTCTCAGTGGCTCTCACCCTCTGGAACTCCTTTCCATGGAAGGCTAGACTAGCTTCCTCCTTGTTCCCTTTTTGCCAGCAGGGAAATACCTTTTGTTTAAACAACTTATAATATGTGCTCTCAGTGAGATCAATTAATTTAGATTGTGAGCTGCCATTGGTCCCATTCTGGGAGAAAGCCAGCGTATAAATGAAATGAAATAAATATTTTGCCTAAATATAAAACTGTCTATTAAAATAATAACCTGAAGCTACCTGTCTGCTATTTTCTAGGCTTGATATACTTTTTAGGACCTCATCAAATTTCATGTAGATATATAGGGGAAAGGAAAATGTAATATCATTTTGATTTCCCTATGTGTGCCAATAGAAGAGAGGTAATTCCAATTTCTGAATCTTGATCTGGATTCAAGATCAGGATCAGGTTGGGTCAAATCTGAATCAATCTGGAATGAGCTGGTACTGAATCCAACTTGGACTACATGTCAGATCAGGGGGCACATTTAATATTCCTTTTAAATTTCTCATTATAAATCAAACAAGCAGGTGCAGAACTGAAGTTAGTTCATTGCAATTTGCTGAATAATTGTGCACATATCTTTTAACAGGTTTACTAGGAGTCAATGTATGTTCTGATTTGCATGGTCACTCTGATTATAGTATTCTGAATAGTGAATACTTGATCTTGTCTGATTTTGAAAGCTGTATGTGGATGGCTTTTGCTAGTACTTAAGTGCAAGACAACAAAGGCCTTGGGTAGAGTTTTGGAAAGAATCTGCCTGAAACCTTGGAGAATCCCTGCCAACCAGATTTGACAAGACTAATAGACCAATTGTGTGGCTACACATAAAATAGCATTTGTTCTTTCTACTAATTTTTTTCAGTTTTCCAGTCTCCTGAAAAAGCTGGAAAGTTGAAATAAATTGTCATCTGTAATTTGTGTTCCTACACTCTCAGGGAAAGTAAGCAAAGTAGCCAATACTCCTTCTTGATATCTATCTGTATCTTGATCAAATCTTGATTTTTCTGCCTGGCTACATCCCTTGGGGATATAAAGCTTTATTTGACTCTACAGACAACTGAATGAAATATTCTGAAAGTTATCTTTCTGGTAGATAAAATGAAGTATTGTGCATTTTGTATTATTTTTACATGGAGGGCACATTCTGTTAAATTTTTAAAAGAACAGCCCTCTGTTGTTTTTTTAAATAAAACAGCCTCACCAGGACCACATTGGGATCACTGGACCATCATCTTACCTTTTGTGTTGCCCTCACCACTCCCATCCACAGAACTATTTGTAAATTCCTGGCTATTAGAGGTGCCCTGTTCTGACATCAGTAGAGGTGCCTGCATAACCAGGAAGAAGGAAGGGGGCCAATCTCCCCACCTTCTTCTTTCCCCAGGTGCCTCTTTTGATGTCAGAATGTGATGGCCATGAACTTGTTGGTGGCTGGGAGAAGCAACAGCAGCAACATGAACACAATCCATCCCCTGATGAGCACACAGACATGACGATGGTAACAATGTCCTATCTGAACAGCAAACTGGTCCAAATGAGACCTGATCTAGTTGTCCACATTGCCCTGAAACTGCAGAATACTAGAATTTCAAGCAAACTTCAGGGCACCTCCCAACTTTGGCTGAAGCAGGGCAAAGCCAGTTTAACCCAGGATAACTTGTGATACCACACATGCTGCAGTGCTGTGACAACAGCCAAGAGTCAATTCAGGATTAGTCCAGATTTTCATACCTGTAAAAATTGCCCTAAGTTTAATTGTCTTTATACACTAATATTTTAATACTTGTTAAATATGTAAAAAGAAAAAAGAATACATACGCATATATGTTTATATGGCAAGTAGAGGCATGCAGTCGTTGTTCCGAAAGAAAAAAAATCCTAGGATGGTAAATGCACTCTTACCATAATAAACCCATGAAACAAATAGTGATTTAGAAGCAACTCTTGTTTCTAGTACCAGATTAGAGCATAACGTTCCATGGGAAACCACATAGAAACATATACATACTGACGTCTCACTTTCTGTTCATACATGAAATTAGGGAATAAGTTACAAATTCCCCAGGTTAAAATGTTCAACGCCTCTGTTTAAGGAGCTTCACTGGCTGCCATTTACTTTCTGCGCCCAATTCAAGGTGCAGGTTATCACCTACAAAGCCCTAAACCGTTTGGGACCCACCTACCTTAAAGACCGCATCTCCCCCTATGAACCCGCACATTATCTTCGCTCGTCAGGGGAGGCCCTTCTCTCGCTCCCATCACCCTCGCAGTCACGGTTGGTGGGGATGAGAGAGAGGGCCTTCTCCGTCGTGGCCCCCCGGCTTTGGAACTCGCTCCCTAGAGAGATCAGGCAGGCCCCTACCCTCCTCTCCTTCCGAAGGAGCTTAAAAACCTGGCTCTTCCAAAAGGCCTTTGACGCTTAATTTGTTGTTGGATTGATCTATCTGCCCATTTTATAATAGCCCCATTCTTGAGGTGTTGCCATTGTTATACTGCATTTTATTGTCCATTTCAACTGTGAAATTACCTTCCCCATTTCGGCACATTCTGCACTTTGCCCGGGTTCTATGAATTAGTCTCCTGTTTTTAATATTGTATGCTTCATGTCGATTTTAACTATTGTTTTTACTGATATTGATGTTTTTATTGGGATAATTGTGTTATTGCTGTGTTATTGATATTTGTTTGTCTTATCGGGCAAGGCCCCATGTAAGCCGCCCCGAGTCCCTTCGGGGAGATGGGGCAGGGTATAAAAATAAAGTTGTTGTTGTTATTATTATTATTATTATTATTATTATTATTATTATTATTATTAGGTTTGTGGATGACACTCAATCAATCAGGCCTACTATCCCAGGCCTACTATAAGCACCTTCAGGAGTATTTCTTTGAACTGGGTGACTAGACAACAATAAGTAAAGTGAAAAGAACATGGTTGGGTGAAGAGTTGTTGCCTTTGCTCTTTTCTGTTTTGCAGTCACATACCTTTTTAACCTTAGTTTAAATAAAAGGTGGAAGGAATGTTGGAGATTTCCATATAATATTCTTACATGACTTCTCTGTTCAGTTTGTAGAAGCCCAGCAAACCAGGAAGGTCTATCACTAAACCTTTTCCAAAGCTCCTCCTCCTTAAGTAATAGTGCTCCAATAAGCTCTGTGCTATGGGATGTAGGGGCCACACAATTTAATTGTACTTGCTTTGAGTCTCATTTAAGAGAGTAAAGTGGGATAATGATCATGTTGATGATAATGGCACTGAATAAATTAAAATTGAGCTCCCAGCTATCAAGCCTAAATAGAGCACCAATGCTTCCGGCTGCTACCATTTAGGTCAGACCACCACACACCAGGATTGCAGTAGGGTCAACTGAAAAGGACTTTGTCAAAGGTCTTCCTGAACATAGAAGAAAAATTGTAGCTATGATTAACTGGCACTATCTACATTGCCATATGATTCAGTTTGAAACTGCATTATATGGTCAATGTAGACTCATTGAACTGCATTGAACTTCATTATATGAGTCTACATTGATCATATAATGCAGTTTCAAACCGCATTACAGTATATGGCAGTGTAGGTGGGGCCTATGTCACAGTTCTATTCTATTCTATTTAGAGTGTAAGATAAATCCAACATTAGTCCTACTTAAAGTAATTATCAAGACCCATTTATTTAAATGTATCTGCTCTCAATTGCATTTCATCTTGTGGTAGACCCTATGGATGTTGCTGAAGGTCAGCTCCTAACAGACCTAGCCAGCCTAGTGAAAGATGAGGGCTGTTGAGAGTTTGAGTTAAATAACATCTGGAGGGTCACATTTTCCGGCCTGTGAACTCACCTAATACTTTTCGTTGGAAGGATATTATGCTCAGCCATGGGTATCATTTCCCCAACCATGTTTTGAAAAATGAAAATCAGTGTTATATTCAGACAGAAAAGCAGGGAAAAATGAAACCATTTTCCTGTGACATTTTTCAGCTGGGAATCACACACCTCCACACAAGCTTTCTTTTTCTCTTATATTTTTCTCTTTAGGGGGAAAAATGGCATGAAAGTAAATATTTAATGGAAAAAGAAAAGAGAAACTGAAAAAGAAAAGATAAAAGGGTGTCTGTTGGGGGTTGGCATAGATCAATTTACTCCCCTTGAAATTTAAAAGAGGAATTAAATAAAATGAGAACTCAACTGACGAGGGAGAGAAGAAAACGAGACTGTTCCTCCCTCACATCCTTCTCAGCAACCATTCTTTTTGCAACAGTTGCTTTTGCAATACAAAAGAATTTGCATGCAATTTGGATAAAATTATAGTTTTGGATAAAATTATAGATCCAGGGTGCATTTGGTTGACCTGAAATAACTCCAAACCATAGAACCTGCACTGGAATCCCAGCCTAGTTTTCTCTCCAACAGTTCCTTTGAAATATTCTACATTTTAGGAAAGTGAATAAGTGAAAAAAAATGATTTCCTGAATTAGACTGTAATAGCTGAAACAGCCTGTCAAGCAAATGATGATTATATCTTTGCTAAATCCACTATAGTGACCCAGATATAATTCCGGAAACTCTCTCTGCCATGTGGCAGAGAGAGTTACCAGCCTATTTTACCTATTTTTCCTTTTAGAGCCTTCATGTACCATATTAACACATTGCTATTTCACATGGCTTTGGCATTGAAAATACCAAAGCACTGAAAATATTGTCTAAAACATATTACTTCCACTGATCAAGCAGCAATGTTGCTCAAGGCCTAAATCATTAGTCCTTTCTAAAGGAAAAGCAGAAAGGGAAATAGGCATTTATGGGAAATGAATACAAAACGTAGAATGGAAGAAACAAATAAATGAAGAAAGTGGGGACACAAGGTGATGTGTCACATGACTACCCAAATTATCATACAGAGGAGGAAAAGGCTCCAACATTACTGCACCTTGTTTGATGCCTTGGGAGAAATAAATGAATTACAAATTGAGCCATACAATTCTATACCATCATTTCCCTAGGTAAAAAAAAAAATCTGATGACAAATAATAAAACTAACAATAAAGTGATATATTCTTTTAAAAACACTGCAAGTTTGAAATAAAATAAAGCAATAACATAAGTGTAAGAATAAATATATAGCACACAAACACCATTCAAAGAACTTTATACACAAACTGTTAATTGAAAAATACCTGCTTACAAAGTCTTTCCTTGGCAGTGGAAGAGTACAGAAAAGGGCAATCCAAATTTCCCATGGAAGAGAATCCCACTGGCTGGGAGCTGCCACCATGACCCCATCTATACTGCCATATAATGCAATTTCACTGCATTGAAATTAAACTGCATTACAAAACTGCATTATATGACAGTGTACATAGGTCCCAAGAAAGCCCTGTTAACATGCCCTCAGAGACAGGCTAGTGATAACAGTGGGATTAAGAAAAAGCTTTTCACCAAGGACCTAGAGACTCATCTCTTACTCTTCCCCTAAAACAGACTTATGGCATTGGGAAAGATGGGCAGCAGAGTGAAGGAATTGCTTTGAGTACCCAAGGATGGTGCTGTGCATGTTGTCTTGGAGCATGTGACAGATATCAGTCCTCTGCACAAACTTAAATTGTGCAAAAGGCAGCCACAGGATTTAAAGTGGAATGCACACTCTATGCCTACTCTTTAAAATGTAGTGTGATGAGGCACCGACTTGGAAAATTGTGCATGACTCAACTAATTATCATTCAGAAATCAAAAAGGGCCATGACTCTATTGAAATGAAGAAACAGGTTGCAAGCATAAACCTTGTTTGTATAGACAGAAACGGATGACAGACAGATTATACATATATAGAGAGGGGGGGAGAGAAAGGGAGGGAGATAGAGAGAAAATATAAAACAACAGAAATTACTTGTAGAAAGAGGCTATCATATCTATCAACCTCATCACATGAGTAATTTTCTCCCCAGTTGAGCCCATCAGACGATGCAGTCTCACTTCTGACGGGACTCCGTGGTTCACCTGGGAAGAAAGCATCCCCATTATCTTGGCCCAGAATATGGGAGGCCTTCCTTGTTCCATTAGGAATCATGGATCAGTGAGGAGTTAGCTGTGCAACGATGCTTCCCCACATGTGATGGGCAAGGGTTGCTGCCAGGGAGGTGGGGTGTGGGGTGCCAGAATTGCCCCACTGCCCCACCAATTCACCTTGGAGGCTGGCAAATTGATTCAGGGGACTGATGGGGTCCTATGTCACTAGTAAGGGAAGAGTGAGAATCATTTGGCCCCTGAAACCTCCACCAATCCACCAATTCCGATTTTGTTTTGCAGAAAGGGACACCTTTTGTGCATGCTTTCCTCAAAACCATGTAGAAGTCCATAGAGATACACGAAGACACCGGAAAATATCACCAAACCACTTCAGGCCCCTACACAAACCCCAAATACCTCCATTTTCCTTTGCGGACCTGTTCAAATGGTGATAGGAAGTGATACAATGTTACCTCTTGTCATCACTTTGAAAGGGACTGAAGTTGAAAAAGAGGCATTTGAGCTTGCTATGGAGTTGGCCCACATATTGGGGGAAAGATATGACCCCAAAACAGGAGAGACAAATCTGTGCATTGGTTTAATTCATGCACATACTACGTAAGAACCAATGTGGTGTAATAGTTTGATCACAGGTGGGTGGGAGGTGACATGGGAGACCAGAGTTCAGCCCTGGAAACACACTGGTTGACCTTGGGCAAACCACACACACACAATCTCTTCCTCAGAGGAAGGCAATGGAAAACTCTATCTGAACAAATCATGCAAAAAAAAGTTATGATATTTTCACTTTATGGTTGCCATCAATCATAAACTCAACATGATCATAAACTCAAAGGCACTCAACAATAACCTTACTCCACAACAACCAAATTCAGTGCATCTGTATTGTGGAATAATTCCAGTCTTAAACCACTTTTAGTGCCATAGTTCTATCCAATAGAATTATGGGATTTGTAATTTAGTGAATCATCATTCTTTGGTAGGGAAAGAGAAAGATCCTGCAAAACCACAAATCCCAGGATTCTACAGGACGGAGCTACAGCACTTAATGTGGTGTCAAACTGCTATAACTCTGCAGTATCAATGCACCCTTAATCTATTTCACTTCTCACTTTTATCACTAATAAATGGATTGCCTGGTTTACATTAAGCTTTAGCAGCCTGAAGAATTGTTTTAAAGTTTCCCCCAAGTTTAACTTTCCAACTGTGCTCTTAATCTCCTGCTGAATATTGTTGGAGAGTATTAGTCACTAAGATTAACTGTAATGTGGAGAATTTCTTTTTTAGTAACTATGAGTAATCCTTTTTTTAGACATGAGTCTAAATCACATGTACTTTTAGAGATGATGAATAGCATGAGGATAACTACGTGTGAATTGATTTAAATAAAAATTAATTGAATCTTAATATCCTTATGTCACCTTATTTTTTCTAAATATTTTAATTTTTTGCATTACAGAATTACAGTTTATAATACTGCACAGTATAAACCAACTTAAGGTGGTAAGAATTTAATTCTGATCTCCTATTCTTAAATCTCATGTAATGCATTTTACAGATAAGACATATATAGCCTGCCTAATACACATGCCTAATGAGATTTTGATGTGAAAGCAGAAGGGAGAGTTGGAGCCTGATTTTGAAGATCATATTCTATTTCCTAGCAAAATGTTCTGTCAAAATAATATCAAAGCTAATATTTTAAAGCATGTGACCCAGTTTTTCCCATTATATTGTTTCATTGTATGCCATGTATATGCCTTCAAGTTATCTGATGGGCATCACTTGAATTTCATAGAGTGTTCTTTGGCAAAGAGCAGCCAAAGGTGATCCACCTTTACCTTCCTCAGAAATATAGCTTACAACAACTTCTATCCCTTGGTGGTCCTCTTATCTAGATGCTAACTAAGCCTGACTCTGCATAACTTCCAAAGGCCCATGTACACTGACATTATAATGCAGCATCAAGATGACTTGAAACCAAAATGTCCACATACTTAAGGGCATGCAGCACATTCAAGAAAGTTGCAGGAAAGTCCAAGTTGAGCCCTTGAGTGCGCTACAGCTGATCCCACTGTATCCCAGATAGCAGGGTGAAATTTGATCTGCAGAATGTGGAGCTCATTGTAGACACCCGCCCTTGCTGAAGCACTTTTGAAAATTTGAAACAAGGGGGTCCTGAAAAAGTGTCCCAGCCTTTGCTACTATCATTTTCTCCCCTTTTCCCCACCTCTGGGACCCTTATGCAACTCTCCCTTGGAAATGTGGGGAGAGAGAATCCCTGCAGAGTGGTCTGAGGCCAGGTTCCATGTTTACCCACCTGGCCTCAAATCAGCTCCAGACCTGTCAATCTAATAATCCACATGGAGAAACTGGTTCCTCCCAACCTGGTTCCAAGCTGCATTACAATGTCAATGTAGATGGACTACAAGCTCAGAAGGGACCTGGAGCCATTCGAGTATTTAAGCTGTACTCTTCATTGGATGGGTAACACTCTTTGTAAAATATCAGTTTTTTCATAATCATTTTTATTATTCACAGCTATTCAGAATCTGCATAATAAGGAGGCATAAGGGGACTGGCTTATAAAAAAAAGACATAGTAAGGTTTTACTATTTGGTACCAATATTCCACTATCCCAAAGTAGTGATCTGCAAACATGGGACTCCAGATATTGTTGGACTCCTAATAGCCACTGTTTTGGGACTGTGGAGGAAAGAACGGTCATTTATTTTATTCTGTCAACGTTTTGCTTGCAAAGAGAAGAAATCCCACTGATGTTTTCAATAAAAAGAAAATGGTAGAGGGTCAGTGAGAGGAGAAATATCTCTCCCGTGTGATGCAAAGGAAAACAGATAATCTGTAAAGAAAGCAGAACAGCGGAAAACATGCAATGGGGGTAGGAAAATCATTTGTCTAATTTCCAAACAGGACGTTGCAAAGTTAAAGGGCAAAACTACAATTCCCAACCCTTTCTAATCATGTGGGATGAAGTAAAAGAACCTAGTCTGCATGGCCGCTTGCATGATTGTTAAACTGGGCAACAGAATAGTTGAACAGGATTCTTGCTGTTTATGAAGAAAGATTATATTTTATGGCTAAATCAACAACACTGAATTATAGCAGTTTGGCACCACATTAACCACCATGATGTAATGCTATGGAACATTGGGATGTGTAGTGCCACAACAAACTAGAAACCCAAGGATTCCATAGAATGGAATCATGGCAGTTAAAGTGTTTTCAAACTGCTATAATTCCACAGTATGGAAGGTTTCTAGAAGGACTCTTTCCCCATTTTCCCCACTGCGTCTAGAGTGTATCAGTTTGATACCAATTTAAATATCATCACCTCATCCTATGGAATCTTGGGATGTATCCCTCGTAGACAGCTACTAGTGCAAGGAATGAGAGCTCTGTGGAGGACAATTGCCTTGGCAAACTGCAAATCCCAGGATTAAAGTAGTATCAAACTCCTTTAGTATAGATAGTACCCTCATATTTCATTAGATTTTGTGCACTGAGCAAATTGCATGGCAGAGTTAATCTATGGAGGGCAACAATGTGTTGTTATTTTCTCCTCAGTTTCTACCAGCATCCTATGAACTGTCTCTAAGTTTTATAAGAGCACATGGTAAAATGCTGCACTTATCACCCCAGCTTCCATTTCCCTATATTACATTCTCAGTATGTAATAGACAGCCTGATAGGACTTCCTCCTTCACTTTAAAAGTGATATAGCTCTGGCAGCCACAGCCTTTCCCACCTCGCAGATTGACCTGCGTTATAGCTGCTATGAGGTATAAAAAAGTAATCACAAGAAACACTCTCAAAATGCTCTGCTTTGCCATGCAATTTTGAGTACATCCAAGAGCTGACCTTTCAGCCTCACAGAAAATTGCTCTCCTCCCCCTCCTCCTCCCCTATATCTTTTCCCACATAGTGAAATATCATTGGCCTCCCTACTAAAATGGTGACCCTGTTTATAAACCTCTCTAATCCTCCTGCCTGCTTAGAGGCTAGGCTGCTAAACATTGTGGGAGGATGTGAGCCAGATGAGAGGCTACTGCTGTTGCCACTGCCATTCTGTGACTGAGAAGGGGGATATGATTTATTAAGCTACAAAGGAGATTTGGCAATGGGTGGGGTGTCTGCTCTTAGGACTTTATCACACAATGCTGATAAATTACTATTGTGGGCAATAGCGTATTTGGCCTGTCCTTATCATATGACATCATATATGTCCTGTTATCTCAGTTTCTAATACTGCACACCCTTTCAGTGATGGGAAAACTCATCAGTGGCTCTCCCAAATGCTGCTTTCCCACCTGTGCCTCTTGTGCATTAGGTCCCTTCTGCTGCAATCCTGATATCAGGAGTTGCATGGCAAAAGTATGATTCTTTTCCTATCCACTTCCCTCCCCCTCTCCACCTCACAATTCCCAAACAAGCTTATGTTGCTCTTCTTCTTTTTCCTTTCATTTTCCATTTCTTTTACAGGATTGAGTGGGAGAGGGATACCTTCATGTGGTAGTACAGGTTGTGTGTGTTCTGTTTTTGTTTTCTCTTTTATCAGGCTATACATACACAGAATCATAGAGTTGGAAGAACTATAAAGGGCATCTTGTCCAACCCTGTGGGATGCAGAGACATGAAATTAAAGCAATCCTGTGAAACGGCTATCCAACCTCTGTTTATGGACCCCCAAAGAAATTCCCACCGCCCTTTGAAGCAGTCTTTACCACTGTGAAACAGATATTACAGTCAATACATTCTTCTTAATGTTTTGATGAAATCTCTTTTCTTGTCACTCTAATTCTTTGTTTTCATGTTTTGGTCTCTGGAGTACCAGAAAACAAGTTTTCTCCATCTCCTACAAGATATCCTTTCAAATATTTAAAGATGGCTATTACATCACATCTCAATTTTCGCTTTTTCAAGTTAAACACATTCAGCTCCCTCAGTTGTTTTTCATATGGCTTGATTTCAAGACGTTTTAGTATCTTAGTTGCCCTTCTCTAGGTACATCTCAGGTTGTCAATCCCCTTCTTGAGTCCTGGAAAGGGAGACTATATACCTTCAGAGTCATAGTCCCATGTTCAAACCGCCATAAGCCCAGCACCCTGCGGTTCCATTCTTGGTTTCTACTCCACTGATTGAAGTCTTAGAATAATTGAATTGCACTGAAAACTCTTTGAGTCTGCCATAAGGTTGTAGTATTGCTGTCAGTAAGTTTTGTCTTTTTTCGGTCTTTTGATATTCCAGAATGGGAAAGGCCCACAATAATCATCTTGTCCAAACCCCTCCCATGCAGGAATGTGCAAATAGAGCACACATAAGAAAGCAACACCCAAACCCTGTTTAAAGACCTCAAAGAAGAGTCAATTACCTGCCAATCTATTTCTTTGTCAAACAGCTGTTATAAAGTTCTTCTTGTTTATGTAAAATCTCTTTTTCTGTAATCTGAATCAATTGATTCTTGTTCTAGTCTCTGAAACATTAGCATGCCCAGAACTAAATACCAGTATTCCATGTGAAATCTGACCAAAGCAAAATAGACTTGTTCTATCACATCCCTTAATCTAGTCACCTAGACTAGATTAATGCAGCCTAGAATTCCAGTTGCTTTATTGACTACTGCATCACATTGTTAATTCTTGTTTAGATTGTAGTCTACTAAGATCCCTTTCATATATATTGTTTTTGAGTAGGTATCACTTATCTTATTCTTGTGAGTGTCATTTTCCTTGCACAAGTATTCAGTGAGCAATACTACATTTGTCCTTGGTCAAATGCATTTTGTTTTTGCAAAGTTTGTCAATCCTCTAAAGTCATTTTGAATTATGATCTGTCCCTCTGGAATATCAACTACTTTTTCTAAGTTGGTGCCATATGTAAATGTGATAAGTATGCCCTCTCTTCGATCATGCAAGCCATTTATAAAGATGTTGAACAGTACTGGTCCCAAGGCAAAATCTTGGGGTCAAGGCACTATTTACTTCTCTCCAGTATGAAGCTGAATCATTGGGGAGTATTCATTGGTTTGGTCCATTATAACATCAAAGGGGAACATGTCCAGAGGAAAGCAACCAAGATGATCAAAGGTCTGTAAACCAAGCCTTAAGAGGAACACCTTTGGGAGATTTAGCTTAGCCAAGAGAAGAGTAGACTGTGATGGCATGACAGTTATATTTAAATATCTGAAGGGATGTCATGTAGAATTTGGAGCCAACATGTTTTCTGCTGCTCAGCAGACTAAATCACAAAATGATGAATTCAAATTACAAGAAAAAAGATGACACCTGAACTCCAGATTTTTTTTTTAATTTACTGTAAGAGATGTTCAACAGTGGGATAGATTGCCTTGGAGAGTGATGAATACTAAGAAATCTTTGGAGGTCCTTAAGCATTTTAGGCATGGTGCAACTGTTTAACAGTGGGGTTGGATTAAATGGTCCTTGTCATCCCTTCCAGGTATGATTCTAAAATAATATGATTTCTTCAACAGAATGGTTGAAATCAAGATCTCTTAAACTAGCAAGCTTGTGACTATCAGAAAAAGAAGATTAATATAGTATGTCTTCTTTCTCAGAATCCTATTCTGACTCTTAGTGATCACAACATTCAATTTGATGTGCTCACATACTGATAGTTTAACAATCTATTCCAAAAACTTTCCTAGTATCATCAAGCTGAACAGTCAGTATGTGCTCAGGTCTTCTTTTTCCTCTTCTTGAAAATGGGAGCAACATTTTCCTTCTGCCTGTATTCTGGAGGAAGACCTTCTTCCCAAATTTTCAAAGATTTTTGACAATGGCTCTGAGATTTTATATTCAAGCTCCCTTGAATGCAGTCTTTCAGTACCTAAAGAATCCCTTGACTATGTTTACTTTATTTATATATGTATAAGTTGACCTCATATATAAGTCAAAGGCAAGTTTGGGGATCAAACTCAAGTTTTTTGATATGATTGAAAGTCATTCCATGGAATGTAGAAAGCTTCAGAGTTACCTCGGGGGAGCAGCTGTCCTTGACTGCTGCTGCTGTCATTTGACTACCCAGGCATTCGAAAAGGCCTTTCATCACTCAGAAAAGGGAAGGGTTTCCTTTTTTAACAATATAAAAGTTAAGGTAAAGTATTAACTATTATCAAAAAAGGAACCATCTCCTTTGCTGACAGAGTAGTAAAAAGCAGGAGTTTAGAACCTAAAAGAGCACCAACCACTTCTACTGTGTGCCACCATTTTCCTGCTCAAGGATTCAACAAGGTTGGAAGTGACTTTGGATAGAATCAGAGTTGAAACAGACTACAAAAGCCATCCAGTCCAACCCTCTGCCATGCAGGAGTACAGAGGCAAAGTGCTTCTTTTAGGTTATTCTAGGATTAGAGATCTCTACTCAGAGAAGAGTATGGTTCTTTTTTAATAAGAGTTAGGGTACTTACATTGACCCATGCATAAGTTGATCCAGTTTTTGGAGGGTTGTTTTTTTGACTAAAACTTCTAGACTTATACACAAGTAAATACAGTATTCTAGACTAGTCACTTCACCACCTCATTTGTTCTGTTTTCTATAGATGGAACACTGTTTTCCTTTTGAAATGAGTGAGGCAAAGAAGGTGCTGAGAAGTTTTACCTTCTCTCTTTCCTGTTAGCATTTCACCATCCTTTCCAGTGATGCTATTTCCTTTTTATTCCTCTTACAGCAAGCACCGCCAACCCTACCTTTAAAATTACTAATACAGTAGAGCTGCGGTTATCCGAGATAAAGGGACGGGCCCCATCTCGGATAACCAAACAGCTCGGATAGGGTGAGGGCTCGCCGAGGGACATCTCCCCGGATCTCCCTCAGCCAGGCCCTTGCTGGAGGAGGGGGTTTCCTCCAGCAATGGCCTGGCTGAGGAAAACCCGTGGCATGCTCCTTGTTTCTCGGAGGGACACCTGTCCCTCTGAGGGGTGCTTCAGGGTGCTTCCTCCTCCCTCTCCTTCTCCCTCTCCTTCTCTCGCTCTCCCTTCGCTTGAGAGGAGAGGGAAATGCGGGGTGCTTCCAGGGCGCTTCCTCCTCCCTCTCCTTCTCCTTCTCTCGAGCAAAGGGAGCTTGAGAGAAGGAGAGGAAGGGACACCCCCAGTGGCACCTCAGATAAAGCGGATCTCGGTTAACTGGAACTCGGTTAACCGGGGCTCTACTGTATTCCTAACCTTCCTAACAATCTGAATTTTAGTTTTCCTGCCTTTCTTCCTACATGTACAGGTTACCCATGTGAATTCCTCTTTGGTGAGATGTCTCATCTTTCATTTTTTGTATATGTCTCTTTTAAATTATCATTACAAAAAGGAATGAGTTAGATCAAAATTTGAAAAGGAATCGCTTTGGTCTTGTTGGGGTCAATAGGAAGAAATCAATGAATTTTCATATTATTCTGGTTCAGTGCAATTGAAGATCAGGTGTTGCATCTTACCATTTTTAATTTCAGGCCAAGTTCTCTAATCTTTATAGGGATAAAAAAGACAGATGTTTGAATTATTATTTCACTAATTCTCTTTTGTTTCACTGATTTTACTTCAACCCAAATTCAGTAAGTGACAGATTGTCACACTGAAATGTATCAGTAAATATATTGCTAAAAAGATGAAGGAATACACACAGAGAAAGAAGGGATTGATAGATTCGATAGACAGACAGACAGACTATAGCTAGATATATCTAGATAATAGAGATAGATAGATGGATAGATATTAAAAATGAATGAAAGTTACCACAGTCCTGCTCAAATAAAAAGCCAGCACTGTTTCCTTACTTCCTAAAGATTGACAGTACGATTTCAGTTACGTTTATTGTTCATTCTAAACCATTACAAAGTGGAGTAAGAAAGAAAACAAATTTGATTTTGAAGTTGACTTTTTGTGCTTGGAGCATGTGATGAGGGAAAATGTTCTGACAGCTCAAGCTTACTCAAGCTTAATGACTGATCTAAATTGGAGCTTGGGAGATAAAAGAAATTCTTTAGTGATGCCTCAGTTGTCATTGATTGCTATGAGCAATTTTAAAGCTATTCAAAACGAGAATTGCCAGTTTGGTTCTAAAAGCAGAAAGAGTGGTACAGAGGCTGGTGCACATGGTATCTCATTAAAAAAAGAACAGGTTTGTATTACTTGTATGCATAGGTGATAATCACAAGTACCTATAGAGTGTCGTATATCAGTAGGAGATGACTCATTGGAGTACATGTTGTACTAGAGAAGATGGAAATGAAAGGAAACTGACTCGTTGATCCTTTTATTATCATCACTGGCAATAAAAAAGTTTAAAACAAAACATTAGATGTGAAAGACAAGCTAGTTAAGTATTAAGAAATTTCAAAAGAAAGGTTCACCTTGTAAATTACAATCTATGTAGAAAAGCTTTCTTGTCTAGGAGTTTGCCTCAAAGTTGGGCTTTAAGGTTTCTTTTCTCCATTACAATCAAAGAAATGAACTGAAATTCATAGACGCTTGTGCTAAAATAAATGTACAGGTGCCACTAGACTACTCCCTCTGTCTTGACTTGCCATTTATACAAAAACCATTTCAAATTGTTTTTAAAAAGAAAAATAGTACTTACTATGCTTATTAGTTGATGTATTATGTTTACTTGTCTTTTTATGGTTTCACATTGGTGTGGCCTTGGGGGCTATGTGGTGGTGGTTGGGATGTGGAGGGATGTGTGTGTTGTTTTGTGGTATGTGCCGGGGAATGCATTTAATTTTTTTGTGAAATGGCACAATGACAATCAAGCTATTATATTATAAAATGTATTATCTAAGCTGGGTATAATTTGTGATGTATAAGCAGAGCTAAAAGCCACAATATCTTCTGTATAAAGGAGGTAAGGACTAAAAAGTAATAAATAACAAGAAATGCTAATTAATCACATAAGTGACTTAAGGAAACAAAGAAAAATAAAGAATTCAGTAAGCATCAATAACAGAGAATGATAATAAATTGTGCCTGGTAGAATTTGAGCAACCTTAACCAGTATTATAAGAGTGTCATGATAACCATGTATAAGTCTGTGAAATGGTTTCATAAGGAAGAGGGAGCAGGCTTGTTTTCTGCTGCCCTTGAAACTAGGACTCGGAGCAATGGGTTTAAATTACAGGAAAGGAGATGCCACCTAAACATTAGGAAGAACTTCCTGACCGTACAAGCTATTCAACAGTGGAACTCTCTGCTTTGGAGTGTGATGGAAGATCCCTCCTTGGAAACTTTTAAACAGACGCTGGATGACCATCTGTTGGGGATACTCTTATTGCGCTTTTCCTGCATGGCTGTGGGTTGGACTATATGGCTCATATGGTCTCTTTCAACTCTATTATTCTATTATTCTATCAATACAGATGCAAGACAAGTCTTTCTATTGAGAGCACCACACAAATTGGATGCCATTAACAAAAAAATCAATTTATGTTGTGATTTGTCATCCTAGGTGATCACTTGTGGCTGACTATGGTTGTCTTCCATGTTTACAGTCTTGGTGGTGGGTCCATAATTGACTCTAGAGAGCTATACCAGATCTACATGGTCTTTTGCAGTGAGGAAATTGATTTCCAGAAGAAATACAGTCCTGACAAGGGTTGCTTGATGAGCCTTCCTTTCTCCCTTTCGCCCTCTGTCAGTGCCTCCATAGTGCTTGTTGGTAACAGCTGACCTCCAGTTAGAACACTTAATTGCCAAGGATTCTCAGTTCTCTGTGTTTATTCTACATTTCTAAATGTTAGATTTAAGCGCATCTTTAAATCTCTTTTGTTGTCCACCAATATTCCGATTTCCATTCTTGAGCTGAAAGTAAAGTAACTTCTTTGGGACAGTGATCGTACATTTGGACAATGTAGCCAGTCCAGCGAAGTTGATGGTGAAAAATCTTGGCTTCAGTGCTGGTGGTCTTTGCTTCTTCCAGAATGCTGACATTTGTCTGCCTAGGCAGCCACCTCTCCATAAAACCAACACTGATGCCCAAATACAACACTGTTTCAGCTCCTTGAGTACAACATGTTTTCAAATGAAGCAGAGAACATTTGATAGGGACATTCATAGGGAGACCAAGATGCTGTTTATAAAGTATTGTCCTGTTGTATTCCTGTGAAATATTGACTATCTACAAACGTCATTCTTGCCTTCTGGAATGATTCAATCAGTGTTACCTTTGAAAAATCCTGCAAATCTCCTGAATCTATGTTGTGTCTCCCAGAATGAAGAAAGAGGGAGACCCTTTTGATCTTCTGAGAGGAACATATAGGCATATACAGAAAGGGGCATTCAATCAGGCAATGAAGTGCCAAGCCAAATGTAGTTGATCTAAAATCTTATAGGGGAAAAAAAATCACAATACAGGTGTCCCTCCATATCCATGGATTCCACATCTATGGGTTCAACCATCCATGGCTTTAAAATATTTAAACAAAATCAATCTAAAAAGCAAGCCTTGATTTTGCCATTTTATATATGGCACACCATTTTACTATAACAGGGCAGATCTACTTAGTACTTGGGAGGGGAGACTAACAAAGTATACAAGGTACAGTAGGTTATATTCAAAGGAAGGCAATGGCAAGCCACCTCTGAGTATTCCTTGCCTAAGAAGACCCTATAAAATCCAAGGAGTCACCATACAAGATGACTTGAAGACACATTAACACAAAATAATAACTTCACAAATTCCTTCATGGGGAAAGTAAAAAACAAGGATGATATGGAGCAGAAGAAATAGTGCCATGAACCAAAAATGTGTAAGAAAAATCCCATCCAGATTAAAAATGTGGAACTACGACTAAAACCCAGAGAGATGGAAGATGTAACTACAACAAGAAAAGCTGCTAAGCAAGCAAAGAAAGTTAAGGACTGGTCAGATAATGAAGAAATGAAGCTCATGGATTTTAGCTGAAGAATCTAACCAACCTTCATCAGAGGTTAGCACAGCAGTTTAACAACTTATTGCAAACCACTTTTATTGACAACAGGATGACAAATGGAAGAACACTACTGATTATGAAAGATGAGGGGGGAAAGGAGCTGTTCCAGCAAATTACTATCCAATTACCTGTTTGCCAACAATGTTTAAATTATTAACTGGAATAATAGCTAGTTCAGTCCAGTCCCATTTAATTGAGAATTCTCTTTATCCCAAAGAGCAGAAAGCTAATTGCCCCAATTCTCAAGGAACAAAAGATTGACTATTAATTGATAAAATGTTACTGAAACAATATAAAAGATGACAACAAATCTGTACATAGCACCAATTTACTACAAAAAGCATTTGATTCTTTGCCACATACCTGCATTGAAAAGTGCTTACTTTTTTAGGAATCAGCAAAAACATCAGAAAATCCTATTCAGTGTTAATTAAATTATGGGGCCCTATGTTAACAGTAAATGAACAATTCGGCAAATTAATATTATGTTTGACTTTTTTCAGGGTGACTCCTTGTCTTCTTTGGACTCATTATTGCAGTAGCACCACTCTCAGTAATACTGAAGGGGAAAAAAATCAAGGATATGAAATATCAAATTAAGCGGTATGTATTTTGTATAGTTGATTTTATAGTCATATAGAAAATTCCCACCTCAGATTAAACCCCTATACAATGCATAAGAATGTTTAATGAAGAAACTTTAGTGGAATTAGGAATTGATAAATGTGCTATAATAACAATAAAAAGAAGTGAAGTGGTTATATAAGAAGGAGTAGAACTCCTCAGTGGAAATAACATCTAAAAGCCTCAGTTGTGATAGAAATTACACATATTTGGGAGGGTGGACAAAATTTAAGACAATCAGTATAATAAAGCCTGATAAAATAAACCAGCAGAAAAAGAAAATAAATGAGAAGGGGATCATCTGAAAATTGATACAAAATGAAACACTATAAAAAGAAATTGAAGATTGTGTTGAATTCCCACCCCAAAATAAAGAGACCTGACACAAAACATGGAGCTAAAGGGCAATTTTAAGACCTATTTATTTATTTCCTATAACTTCTGGGAAAACCAGCAAACTGAGTTAACCTGTCAGGGAAAAGAACTTGTAATCAATAAACACTTTGTTGCTAGTCATCTGGTGGGAAACATCCTTCTCCCAGGTGTCACTTTTGTTGACCACCCCCAAGGCCCTTCCTTGTACTAGCACCAAGTTCCTGAGGGCTATAGCTGTGTCCTTGGACAATCTAAAGTGGAAAGCCATCTTGAAGGTGCTCCCTCCCAAACCTCAGGATTTTTAAAGAGTGAGACACCTTCATTGCAGCCTCAAGAGGAATTCACAATTTACAGCACCTCGAGCCACAGAACCTAGAAAGATAGCTATGGGAGTCCACCCTTCATCCACAAAGGTGGGTGCCATGGTGCCTATCAGGATATCTGAAGACATTTATCTGATGACCTATTTAAATGAACCACCTTAAGCCAATTGCCACATATCTCTGAAACACTGTGGGGTAGCCCCCCCCCAAGAAACCTTGAAGGAAAAAAATTCCTACCTGGCCCTAATGTGACCAATCTGTACTCACATTGTCCATAGGATAGAAGGATGGGTCATGAGTTAACATTGGAAGAAGGTGTGGATCAGCCTTAAGTAGGCTCGACACCACCCCTCCCACATGAAACCAAATAGCCCCCACCACTGCAGGCTTCCTTCAAGGAGACATTCAACTCCCCCCCTCCCCCAGCCTCATGGGCTTGACCTTTCAGCTGTAGGTGGGGTTACTTACTTGTGGGTCAAGAGTAAATGCTTCAGGCAAATAGAATCAATTCAATAGAATTTTTTTAAAACTAAGAACACTACATGTCAACTCTGTAAAGAAAACAATATAAGTAATGATAACCTTATTACTGCATGCAAGAAAATCATATAGGTTGAATACAAGGCATGGTATGATAAAATGGATACAATGGTACACAGGGAACTATGCACAAAAATATAGTTTGCTGTCTGGAGAGAACTGAAGCTCTTTCCCACTACATAATGATAACACAATTATTTATTTATTTATTTACAGCATTTATATTCCGCCCTTCTCACCCCAAAGGGGACTCAGGGCGGATCACATTACACATATAGGCAAACATTCAATGCCTTTTAACATAGAACAAAGACAAGACAAACAATGCTGTGCTTTAGTTGCCATGGCAACATCCTATGAAATTCTTGGATGTACACAGATTTAAGTATCCACAGAAGTTGGAAGAGAAGCCCTAGAACCAAACCCCAGAAGATACCAAGGACCCACTGCAATGTAAGCTACTTTGTGTCCCATTTTATAAACAAGGTGGGATATCGGGGCCAGGCTGTGGTGCAGGCTGGTTAGCAGCCAGCTGCAATAAATCACTATGACCAAGAGCTCATGAGTTCGAAGCCAGCCCGTGTTGGGGTAAGCACCCAACAATTAAAAATAAAATATAGCCCCTGCTCGTTGCTGACCTAAGCAACCCGAAAGATAGTTGCATCTATCAAGTAGGAAATTTAGGTACCACTTTTATGTGGGGAGGCTAATTTACGACACAATAAAAATAATCCATCCGCCATTGAAATGAGGAAGTTGCCATCGCAGTGGATGATGAAGCAGCTGCTCCCCCTGTGGCCGGAATCAAGCGTACCCTCAGGAAGCTGGAAGCTGGAGAAGGTTTAAATTGCCTCTGTGTCTGTTTCTGTCTCTGTTCTATGTTATATGGCATTGAATGTTTGCCTTATATGTGTACAATGTGATCCTCCCTGAGTTCCCTTCGGGGTGAGAAGGGCAGAATATAAATACTGTAAATAAATAAATAAATATCAATCAATTAATCAACAGTCAGGAGGACTGGGGATTGGTACTCATCTCCAATTCTAAGCTGAAGAGTCAGCATTGTCCACGGACACCTTCAAGGTCATGTGATCAGCATAACTGCATAGAGCACCACTACCTTCCCTCTGGAGCAAATGTGAGTATTGATCAACTCACTTTTGCATGTTTTCAAACTGCTAGGTTGGCAGAAGCTGGGAATAACAGGGGGGCTCACCCCACTCCCCGGATTTGAACCACTGGCACCAACTTTTCGGTCAGCAAGTTCAGCAACTCAGCACTTTAACCCAATGCAATATATATATATGTCTTTTTTTTAATTCCTGGATCACAGCTTGTAAAAGACTGGGGTTGAGACAGAGTGTTTGCATCAAGTGAATCCATTACTGATGAGACATGTCACCTGGAAATTTTCCAAACCAAATGCTCACATTCCAACTGCTTTAACTAGCTCTATGAGTAACGGGTTCTAATGTCTGACCAAGGAAACCATCGTACTGGATGACTGCATGTCCTGCTTTGAAGAAAACAATTTCCTTTTTGAAAGTCTGCCGAATTCAAAAAGAGGCAAAAGCAGTGGAAGCCATGTAGTTGCCCATCAACATGTACCACTTGGGTAGTAAACTGATGCCATGAATTAATGTCATTTATTTAATGTATCATAAGCCAACCCCTATTATGGAGTCTCAAGGTGTATACTAACAAAAATAAAATATACAGTTTATCAACAGAAAAGTAAATGAGGCTGTAAAGGCTTTAATAAAAAGTTATGGTTTTACTTTTTTTTATTGTTGTTTTGTCATTTTATCCCACTCCCACCCTCCCACCCTCCCCTCCTTGTACATACACTTTATACAACAAACTACAGAAGTTACATTTGAAATATCTCAATCTTAATTTTTCCACTCCACATCTTAGTACATTCTCTAAATAGTTCTTAACTGGTTCCCACATCCCCTTGATTATTGCAATATTTTCAATTTTATCTATATTATTCCATTTGCAATTTGTGATTTCTACATTTAACATATCAACTATATACTTATACCAATTCGTCAGAGTCCATTTTGTTTTATCTTTCCAACCGCTCACTAAAACAATTTGTGCACATGCTATTAATTTGTCAATCATTTTTTCTTTTTGTATATTCTTCACTTCTGTTATCCTTGCATGTAGTACATTTCTATTAACTATTACTATTTGTAGATTTAGCATTCTATTGATTTCTCCTTCAATCATTCTCCAGTATTCTTGCACCCGATCGCACTCCCATATCATATGATTGAACACCCCTCTTTGTTCACAACCATGGCACCACCTATCTTTCATCCCTGGTAAAAACCGTGAAAGTTGTGCAGGAGTTCTGTACCATTTTTGTAACATTTTCCTTCTTGCTTCCCTTAATACATTGTACTTTTCTTTTGCTATATTATTTATTTCCCTTTGTATATCTTCCCTCTCAATTTCCATGTCCATTCTCCATGTTTGGAAAATTTCCTCTACTATTTCTTCTTTTACCGTTATAATTTGTTCATACAGATCTCCTGCCACCTTCTTTTCCTCTCTCAAACATTTCCTAATCACCTTCTCAAATGGACTGTCCTGTTCTCTAATTTTTTCTCTCAATCTAAAAATTTCCTGTCTTATAGCCCAGCTTTGAATCCAATTCCCTGATCCTATCCAATTCTGAATTTCTTTTTGTTCTACAGGGTCTCCATCTATTGTATACAAATCCTCCACTAACCTTTTCCCTCTACTTTCAATTGATCTCAATGTTCTGCCTATAATTTCATTGTTATTGTAATTAATTTGCCATATAGTTGCCATCTTATTCTCATTGCCTGGACTTAGCTTCTTCTTTCTTTTTTTCCACACTTTTATTGTTCCTTTAAAAGGTTCCTTAAATTCTGCTTCTTCTCTCCTACTCCATTCCCTAAATATTATTTCTTTTTCTTTAGTATTATTTATTATCTTCTCCATATTTGCCCATTTTTTTTTAGTATACTGTATTTCCAATAATCTTTGGATTTGAAACGCATCGTGATAGACTTCTAAACTTGGAATCCCCCAGCCTCCCTCTTCCTCTTTTGCATTTAACCATTTGTCCCTTATTCTGGGCCTTTTTCCTCCGACTGCCCATTTTCTTATTCTCCTGTCCCATGTCTTTAGTGTCTTCCTATCTACTGTGTTCGGTAATGTTTGAAATAAATATGTCAATTTTGGTATTATAAACATTTTTAGTGCCCTTATTCTGTCCACTCTTGTTAATGTTTTCCCTTCCCAATTCTTAAACTGTTTCTCTATTACCTTCCATTTTTGTTTATAATTCCCCTTGACTATACTCTTTGGGTTTTTATATATCCATACTCCTAAGTATTTCAGCTTCTTTAATCCTAATCTTAACCCTGATATTTTCCTAATCTCCAGTTGTTCCCTTGGTGGGGTATTAAGACATAGTATCTCTGACTTTTTAATATTAACGAATAGTCCTGATATATTTTTTAATTCTTCCAGTTTTTTAATAATATCTTTTACCATAATTAACGGTTGTAAATTTTTTGTAAATATTTTATAATATTTTATAATCTTGATTGCATAGACTAATGGGTCTGTATGACCCTGGTTGTGTTAAATCTCTCCCCTTTTTGGGTATAGTTATAATTTCTGATACTTTCCACGTTAGGGGGACTTTTTGCTTAGTGTATATTTCATTGAACAACTCTGTTAGGTGTGGTGCCAACTCTTCCATAAATGCTTTATAATATTCTGCTGGAAATCCATCTGGCCCTGGTGACTTGCCTCCCTTTAACCCTTTAATTGCCCTTATTGTTTCCTCTTGCGTTATTGGTTGGTTTAATAACTCTCTGTCTTCCTCTGCAATTTTTTCTCTGATATTTAAGTTCCCTTGCATTACCCTCTCTTCCTTATATAGATCTTTATAATATTTTGCCATTATCTCCCTAATCTTACTTTGCTCCTCTTGTTCTTTCCCATTTTCGTCTTTCAATCTCTTTATCCATGTTTTTTTCTTTTTTCTTTTTCAAATAGTAAGCCATCCTCTTCATTGATTTTATATTCCAACTTTGGGAATAGCTTTTAACGTATAGATATTTATTTATTATATTCCTTTCCTCAAATGCTTCTAATTGGTTTTTTTTTCTCCTTTAGCTCTCTCCAAATCTGTCTATCCTTAGTCCTTTTATGTTTGTCTTGCAGGGTTTCTATTTCTTTTATTCTCTTATCCTGTTCATTCCTCCATCTCCTTCTAAGATTTACCTCTAAACTTATACAGTGACCCCTTATCACTGCCTTACTTGCATCCCAAATTATATCTTTAGTTACTTGTCCATTGGCATTGGTCTCGAAATACTTATTTAGTTCTTTCCTAATTGTTTCATATTCTTCCTCTCTACTGTTTAAAACTGTGTTATATCTCCAGGTTCTTTCTTTTCTTTCTATTTCTAATTTTACTTTTACTCTTAATGGTGCATGATCCGATAAATGTATTGGAAGTGTTTTTGCCTCTAGAATCACTGATTGGTTTGTATTTTTCCCCAGAATATAATCTATTTTGCTATATATGTCATGTCTTCCCGAATAATATGTCCATCTATTATTCTCTGGTTCCCCTTCTAATAAATCATTCATGTTGTATTCCCTTATATTTAACTTTCTATTACTATTTTGCCTTGTTGTTACCAATTCCAGGTTATAATCTCCTGCACAATACACTTCTCCTTGTGCAAACTTATCAATTTCCCCAAATAGCTTTTTTAAATACTTTTTTTGATTTTTGTTTGGGGCATATATACACACTAAAGTGATTCTAATTTTTTCAATTTTCCCTTTAATCATTACCCATCTCCCATCTGAATCCCTTTTTACCATTTCCACTTGGAAGTCTATTGTATTTTTAATCAAAATTGCCACACCCCGTGCTCTATTTGAACCTCTCGATTCATACACCTGTCCCCAAATCCTATCATTAAATAATGGAGTATGGTCCTTTCTCTTATGACATTCTTGTAAAAGCAGAATGCCAACTTTATAATCCTTTACCATTTTCATAACTTTTGCCCTTCTTTGTGGAGTTGATAAACCATTAACATTATGAGACATTATTACTACTTCACCCATAACCAGGTATTATTTGCATTTACCCTCCTGTAGTTTCTTTCCCCTGTCTGCTTGTCTTCCCATCCTCCCCCATGCCCCCCAGAGTCCAGACCTCTCCCTCCTCCCATCAGAGGGAGACCTGAAAGAGTTTTCCCTTTGTTCTCTTCCATTCCCAGACTCCCTCCCACCGGTGACTGCGTTGCCATCCACTGCTCTCCCCTCCTGCATCTTCTTTTACCCCTTTAACCCCATTTGTTCAAATTTCATTATTCCACAAATGTTAGGCTGTTCATTCTTAAGTCTCTGTACAAGATCTCGTTTCAGTTCTTCTATTCTCCTCTCTAATTTTCTGTTTTTTAAGATCTCTTAATTGTTTTTCTATAGATTTAATTTGTTCTAAATCCAGGTCCTTCAAATTCCTTAAAGTTCTCTTTTCTTCCCTGTCCTTTGGATCTCCCATTGCAAATAGACTCTGAAGTAAGTCTGTCTCTGTTGGTCCGCCTCTCTCTGCAGTCTCCAGCTCCCTCGATGCTTCTTGTCCAGTCGGCTTGTCCTTGGTCTTATCTGATTCCTCCTCCAGACTGTCTGTTTCTTTTCCGTCTGTATCCAGTTTTAACTGTTTAAGCATTTTCCTCCCACTTTCCAAGTCAGAAGCTTTATATAATTTATTGTCTCTATATACAATTAGGGTGGCTGGAAAAGCCCAGGTATAACGTTGTCCTTTCCTTTCCAAAGTTCCTGTAATTTCCCTCATTTCTGCTCTCTTTCCCAATGTCTCTGAAGATAAATCCAGGAGTGGCCATACTTTACTGCCAGCCAAGGTCAGGTTCTTCATTTTCCTCAATTTTCGATAAACAATGTCCCTTTCAGCCTCCCTTGTGAACCGTATCAAAATATCCTTGGGTTTCCTGCCCCCTCTGAAAGCCCAATGTATCCTCTCGATTTCCTGCGATGGGACTTGAGCATTTGTTGTAAGCCATTCAGTTATAACTCCCTTCAGATTCTCCTTTATCTGAAGACTCTCTCCTCAAACGCAGATTGGCTCTTCGGGATCTGTCCTCGAGGTCAGCAACTTTATCTAGAAGTTTTCTATTAATGTCTCTCAGAATGATTAATTCACCTTTTTGTCTTCTGATCTCCGCTGCTGCCTCCTTAAACTTTGTTGGCATTCTTCCACTTTATTCTCTATCAGCCCGAGTTTGCTATTAATTTGTGTGATTTGCTCTCTTGTCTGCTCATTTCCCTGTCTTAAAATCTCCATGTTTAATTTAAGATGTTCCAATGTAGTTATAATTTTGTTCAATTTTTCTTCCTCCCCTTCCTTCTCCTTTCTGTCCGCCATACTCACAGTTGTCCGGACTTCTGTTTGGATTCTGAGATTTATGGCTTCAGTCACCTTTGATTGTGACCTCCCAGCCTTCTCTCTTTTCTCCTTTGATCCGGACTCCAGTTAAGGAGAGATTTATGACCCTTTATGGGCTTTTTGAGGCTTTAATTGCCTTTATAGTTAGGAGAGCAATTAGGCACGTCTACTCTCGTTGCCGCATGCGCAGCTCCCCCCAAGTTATGGTTTTACTTGACCCCAGGAAGAAACCAAGAATAGCACCATCAGGTCTCCAAGGGGATGGCATCCTATAAACAGAAAAGTCTCCAACCCATTTCTTCCTGCAGTGGTTGGACACAGTGGAAGGGTCTTCCAGCAGATTACAGTGTCAGTCTGTCTCTCAGGCCAGCCTGACATACAAGATAAGATAAAATTTCAGCAGAAGAACCAAAGAAAAATTCAGGCTTCTTTAAGCTTTTTGAAGAAAAGGTTGGAAATATATAAATAATGGCACATAAACCCACAAGTCAGCTGCATAGCCATCGCTATATGAAAAGTGCCAAGGTGGCTTCTAGATGTTTAAGCAGTAGGATTCTTTTTCCATGGCAAAGATAAAATAGAAACAGCAAGACTGGATTCTATAGAGTTTCTTCTCTTGACAGCAGAGATATCATTTTTTGACATGTGGAACAGGATGGAAAATGCTAGCCTTATAGATCAACATCTTTGTCTTGGTATTTTGCCTGCTGCCATTCCAGACATGTTTTGTAAATCTGACAAAGTAATGGTTGCTTTTTTTGATAGAAGTGTAGTTTTCCTCTTCAAAGCTACAAGTCATTCTAGACTTGAGATAGCAAAATGTGGCTTATCTTCAATAAGTAGGAGCTTAGCTTGGGCTAAAAGGGTGACTATGTGACATCATGTCCCAAGTTGACAGGGATTTATAACAAAATGTAGAACGCCATCATGAAGATGCCACATGGGGTTTTGTATCTGGCTCTGTAGGTGATGTTCATGGAATATTTTGCAACCAGCATTTCCTTGACTAGGATAAAGGTGTTCTTTGGCTTTAAACTTAAGATTCTCAGAGTCATACAACTTGTAAGCCAATCTTGTCCTTTATGATTGCATCAGAAGCTTAGGTCATTACATTTGTATCGTATGATATCCATATCTATAGGGGATATATTCAAAGACCCCCGTAGATACCTTAAACAATGGTTAATAGTGAGCTCTATATTTTGACTATACTGGGGCTGGAAGAATACCATAGAATTGCTCTGAAGAACATAGAAAGACCCATAAACACTTCTGTGGGGGATTTTTGGAAAATGAGTAGGTGAAACGGTGGATATTGAGTTCATACAAAGGGAGTTGGATGATACCAGGCTCTCAAAGACTTGGTTAAAAGCTTTATTAGGTCAATGCATTATATTAAAAATATTAGTGTGTGTCTGACCCACACTTTCACTTATCCATGTCCCAAAAAAAGTTATTTCTAAGCATTTTCTTGGTCATACAGTATAGTTCAATGATATGCCTCTATCAGAAAATGCTTAGTTTAATGGGTTGCTATTATCCACATTTTCATATTTCTACAGTAAGTCTGAGAATATATCTGTACATGAAAGCAATGTATAATGCTAATGTTTTAAAAAAACCATTAAATCCTCCTATTAAAACATTCATTTTAAATACATTTAAAATATAAGAAAGACTAAAATACTATTCTTCTGCCATAATCAATTAAAAGCTTAATAATAATAATAATAATAATAATAATAATAATAATAATAATAATAATAATAATACATTTGCTTGCCAGTGAAGAGAAAAGCAGAGAGTTCAACATAGTCTCTTGTGGAACAGAATTCTGTAACCTAGCAGAACAATCTTTCCATGTTCTAACAAAAACATATCTGTGATAATGGTGGGAGCAGGAGAAAGTAAATGTAAATCTTTACATTTATAGCAAGTATTTGTCCACCCACAATGAAATAATGAGACAAGACATCTGTGTTGGGATAACTATGGGCAACTTTTATTAATTGTTACCTATTTAACTTAGTTCATGAACTACAACAAACACTAAGTGGGGGTTGAACTTGAAGTTGGATAAGCTGAGGCAGTGGCCATGCCAGACATGCTCCTCAGCTAACTTGGGCGAGACACCTGAGTTCCATCTATTTAAATCAGTGGGACTGCTGCAAAACTACACTGGAATAACCTGTTTGAATATTAAACCCTTGGAAAATAAGTGGAAAATGTAATCTCAACAAAATTTAATTTGCACTTCATATTTAATGAACACCGATTTTCCCAGTAGGTGTTTTTCCGATGTAATTATTCTGATTTTATACATCGACCTACTGGAATTAAAAGTATAATAAAAATATTAAGACACTTGCAGCCCTTAGATTAGTTTATAATTAATTTGCAGTGTGCATTACATAAAAATCTGATTGGTAATCCTGATAAATTAGTCCTGTATGACCCTCTGGGCTTTGTTCTTCATTGCATACCTATCATAAATGCAAGTGCACTCATTTTCCTTTGACAGAAGACAAAAATATTGATTTTTTTAATTAGACAAGTTCCTTTAAACATGTGCAGACTTTCCAGAAGATATATTGTTTAATTTACTAAGTTCAGAATGCATATTTTTAAAATACACATGTGTACTTTTTATTCAGTACTAATTTTCAGTGGTATTATTTGTATCCTTAAAGGATGTAAATTAATTACATTGACATGCTTTTAACTGAATAGTGGACGAAAACAAAAAGAAAGCATACACAAAAAGGTGTGACACTCCTTCCGAAGGAAAATACATAAGAAATGCATTCAAACATTCATCTGACAGCATGAATTTTAAGCTGGTTTGCTTAGCTAAATTAAGCTGGAATCTTTGTCATTTATCTTAATCAAGTGACATTTATTGCAAACCATAAATAGCTCGGATGGTTAATAGGGGAAAAGATATTGTCCTGAGGCTATACAAAATAATCTTATGACGTGGTCTTGTGAGCAACTATGTTAGAAAATAAGGCTACGATCCTGCATAGTTATGCTGTCTAAATCCTATTGATTTCAGTAAGGTTTAAGCAGCTGTGCACTGGATTGCAGTTGAAGTGTCTGATATGAGGAATAAGATTTGCTTTCTTGGGGCAAGGTCATCACCAATGACATTGAGCCGGCAGGGAAACTAACCTGGAAAATCTGTGTCCTTCCATCAGCACACCCAACAATAGTTCAAAATGGGTTGAAGGTCAATAGCTGAAGGTGATCCATCAACTCAAGTTCATGAATCAGGCTAGGAGAAAAGTACAACTCTAGTGTCTGACTGACTGAAATATAGCCTTCTGTATCTCATGGAGCATATTCATGTCACTTATTAAAAAAAAATCATGTAGCTTGGGGCATTTACCTTTGTGTGGGTGCTTGTAATTTTAAATATTTCCAAGCTCTGGGTGGCTGCAATAGCCACTATGGTGTAGTGATTTGAGAATTGGACTATTGATCTTGAGAACAGGGTATGAATCCCTGCTTGACTATGGAAACCTACTGGGTGACCTTGCGCAAGTCACATACTCTCAACTCCAGAAAACACCATGATAGGTTCATGTTAAAATCTCCATAACATGGAAATTACTTGAAGGCACAAACAACATATTCTACAGATGCTATGCAATCTCTTTATGAGAAATTGTCTTAAGTGGTTCTGACTCTAGCCCAGTTGACATACAAAAAAAAATTAGGCAGCAGAATTCTGAGGTAGAAGAATTTACTTTATCACTTCAGCCCACAAGTAGTCGATGGCCTTTCTGAATGTCTACAGCACAACAGCAGATTCACTATGAGGTGCTTGGTAACTTCGATGACTGTAATGCAAAAAAAATCCACCCTAGGTTTTATTCTAGACCAGTGGGTCTCAAATTGTGCTCCGCTAAGCCCTAAGGGCTCCACAAAGCACAGTTAGGGGCTCTACGCTTCCCTCTTCCTCCCCCACTCCACTTCTTTCTCCAAGTGTGGGGTGGTGGGAAAGGAGGCACTAGTCAGATGGTTGCTCCTTCCATTGCTCTTGCCCTTGCTCTTTCCTTCCTTTCCTTTCCTTTCTAGACTTTAAAGAAGCTGTCCAAGGTACTGAACCCTGTCCTTCTGGGCAGCCTGGAAGTCCACCATAAAATTCAGGGTACATTTCATTGTACTACTAGCATAGACGTGTCTGGCTACTAGGGATGTACTTGTTTCAATTATTCATTTCCATAGGGAAGCATAACTGATTTAAATAGCTTTCTCCTCAGTGCATGAACATTTGAACTATTATAGCTGGAGATGTGGACTTGCCTGCCCCCAATTCCTTCCCACACACACACCTGAGTGTGGAAAGCCAAGTGAGAAAGCTTCTCTACCTCTAGCTAGCCAGCAATGAATAAACCTGCCCCCCCCCAACCTCAACTCACACAGCCATGTAATTTTTTTTCATGTCAGGAGCGACTTGAGAAACTGCAAGTCACTTCTGGTGTGATGAATGGCAAGAAGGAGGAAATGACAGTGAAGTGAAGAGGTTTCATCAGTTCTGGCTCTCATAGCAGGATATGGCTGATCCTCCTCCATTGGCACCCCCTGTTCCACCACACCAGCAAGGTCACAAGTCTGTCTGGAGAGAAGGGGAGGACAGCCAAGCTTCTCCCCCTGTAATATTCTTTCCGTCCCTACTGAGCACCCCAATTCACAATAAGGAAAAAGGCAGAATAGGACAAATAATGGATTTAGCCCAGTTTTCTCTCTCTGAGCTAATTTTCTACTTGAAGCAATTTTTATTATTATTTTAAAACTGGACAAGTATTGAAAACCAATACAGTGTGGTGGTTTTAATGTCAGACTAGGGCTTTGGAGGTTCAGATCCCTACTTAGCCATAGAAACTCCCTGGATGACCTTGGACAAGTCATGCACTCTCAGCCTAAGAGCAAAGCAATTGCAAACTCCCTCTGAAGAAATCTTGCCACGAAGCCTGCATGTTAAAGTTGCCTTATGATCAGCCAGAAATGATTTGAAGGCACACGACTATCGTGATCACACACTCCAGTCCAAAGTGGAACAGTCAGCTTAACTGCATGACCATTCTGCTACTCCATTTGAATGCATTTGTAGACTAGAATTAAATTCTCATTATGACAATGGAAAATGTTAGTGATATACACTTGAAGTGCAATTGCTTTTAAGACTATATGCAGTATACAAATGGTATGTTTACTTGGAGGGAAATCCCATTGTGTGCGCAGTGAAGAAATGTTGGTATGGGATGTCATTACTAATTGAACCCAAATAGTTCACTCACATTTCCACTATATTCATTTCCTTTATGTGTGGTTGACACTACATACACAGACTCCCTTTGTCTCAGTCCAGATGCATGGAAAGATTTTGTCCAAGGTGCTTGTATATAAGTTCTGTTTAAAATACTTTGCAAGCCATCCATTTCCCAGGGAGCTGGAATTTCTGAAATGGTGTGGTAGCCATGACAACAGGAAAAAACATACATAAGCACACATACCTGGAGCAGTGTATATGAGACTGAAAACATTAGCCACCTCAGCACTAGAGGTACTTGTGAAGGAGATTTGCATGACCTAAAGAAATATGTACTGGATACTCTTATTCAGAAATACAACATAATATAAGAGCGCCTGGGTCCACAAGGTCCCAATTAGGCATTGCAAAACTCAAAGAACAGTGTTGCTAAGCAATGCTTACTATTACCAAAGTAACACAATACAGCCAGATGCACATTACTATTAATTGAATCATATTTGGGCTCAGTTTCTCATTAAGCCTTCTTCCTTTTTTAAAGTAAAGGCCATCATGTGAATGAGTTGTTAGGGAACTTGAAATGACTGCAGTCAGATAAATGAGACAATATTTACAAAGTGCAATCTGTTTAAAACATTTAAACCATTTCAGAATCACTGAAAAAAGCTTCCTTTAAAGAAAATTAAAAATGGCCATGCATGCCCAGAATGATTGCCTTTTAGTCAATGAGCAATCTTTTTGGATACTCTTCAGCTGAAGTGCTGAAAATCCTGCATTTTCCACATATGCACACACAAGCGTGTAGAGGCTTGTTGAATTGTGGCTTGTGAAGGTGCTCAGCTCTCTCTGCCCGCTGGGCAAGTAGAAACAACACATCTGATGAACCCAGGACTTACTTTTTTCAGGCTTTGACCACCTGATGGATGAGAACTAACATCAACAACTCCCTATGTAATGGAGACTGGTGATGTCCATGTTATTGGATTAATCCACTCTGGGATACATTTACACAACACAGTTTGACACTACTTTCACTGCCATGACTCAATGCTGTGGAATCCTAGGAGCTGTAGTTTTGCAAAAAAAAAAAAAAAAAGGCAATATTGCTTGAGTGTATGTGCATGTCTTATGCTGCTGCCTCACCAAACTACAATTTTATGATTCCATAGCATTGAGCCATGGCAATCAAAGGGGTATCAAATTGCATTAATGCTACAGTGTAGCATTTAGGCTAAAGTTTTAGCACTTTAAGGAAGCTATCCAAGTGTTGAACCTAGTTTGTGGAGAGGGTTCAGCACCTAGAATAGCTCCCTTAAAGTTTATAGTAAAAACTAGTGGGAATTTATTCAAGCTCCAGATCATCACAGCTTCAAGGTATGGTCATTATTATGCTAGGTCATAGAAGAACTGGATATTCCATAGCAACGTCCCTAGCCCACATAGTTCCTATCACTCATTAAATTACGCAAATGTTTGAATTTTTGGTTCCTATGATTTCCTGTTATTCTCTCTAATGGGAAGAGATAATCTTCATTGGTATGAGTCTTTACCTATTTAGTTTGGCTAGGTGGCAGCTTTCTCCCATTCATCTACACTGATCCATAACCTAATGGATTCAATTAGCAAACAAATATTTAACCTTGTTGTGTTAAGGGCTTTCCATGCTTACCCAACTAACAAAACAGTGGAAAATTGCAGCTTGCATTGGAAAACCTATGGGTTTGGTCTGACAAAAGTTGTTATGAGTTCAGCCTATAATCATAATCCATTTCCTGTGCTGTCACTAGCATGCTGTGCAATTGACTCTTTTCTTTTCCACTTATTTTGTAGAGGGGAATAGGAACAGAATGGTTGCTCAGAAGACAGGACGTGTCTTTTTCTCTTATTTTTTTTAACCCTCTGTTCAATCTTATGTGCTGAAAATTTCAAAAGAGCTGCAAATAGCCTTTTAATCTAATATACATTACAATCTTTTCAGTTGGAAAATGTTCCAGTGATTCTCTCCTTCCCATTTTTCTCCATGGCCTCAGCTTACTTTTATTGCTGCAAAGTGGTTAAAAGTATAAAACTAGCTTCTGCTGAGAAAGTATGTCTTCTCCAAGGTTACCCAATGGGTCTTCATGTCCAAGGAAGAATTTGAACCTTGATGTCCCACAGTCCTAATTCAACACACAAGCCATTATGTTACAATGGCTCTCTAAATGGGGTACATGTATATGCACCTTCAAGTTGCCCATCATCTTATGGCAAGCCCAGAAATTTAATAGGGTTTTCTTAGGCAATGAATATTCTTTCTGTTCTTTCTAAAATATAGTTACCATATCTGATATTTCTTGGCAGTACTAATCAGGGCTGAATCTGCTTACTTTCTAAGATACACCAGGATATGGTGCCTTCGTGGTATTTACTTCTTAATAAGTTCCTATACAATTTCAGCCTAATATGATATAAATTATCAAACAACAATCTCTATAAAGATTGAAGATTAGTAAATACAGAAATTATTATTGCAGCGTATTGTAATTTGTAAGACTCACAATGTGTTTTGAAAGCTGACAACAGAAGTTACTTGCGGGAAAATTGAAGATAAGATAAGGCAAATTATAAGAGAAAGGGGGATTTAGCTAAGGAGCTTAGCAGAGTAATGCAAAGGTTTGTCTTAAAACCTCCATTCCTTTTAAACAGAGCCAATTGTTGATACTTCTCACACACAATCACAGAAAAGAATATAAGGTCAAGGAGACTAAGGATACAAAAGGGGAAGTAGGATAAAGAAATGGGAGTTCAATAAAATGTGTTGAATCTACTTCTGCACACTATATTATTTTATATAGCACCTGATGGTTTCTATTTTTCTATTTATATAAGTGAGAAGTAGAAAGTACCCAAACTACATTACATCTGCACATGTACACAAATGTTTGATACAGCTAGTTATGAATTATACATGTCAATGAATCTATCCTACACATGCAGAGTTTGTTTCCCAAATCCCCCCCAAAAATGGAAAATGAGTTATAGGTGGCAACACATTGTTGGAAAGGAGTAGATATTCTGTATAGATTAAAACTATCAAAATGTATCAAATCACTTTAGTACAGAGCTTGAAAAATTGCATTTTATAGCAAAAGAATGCATATCTGCAACCAATTTTTCTATTACTGTAAAATTTGTTCAGACAGATTTGGTAAGTTTTGGAAACAAGTTCATTATAATTATCATTATCATTTATTTGTATAGTGCCGTCATTTTAGAATGTAAGACCCTCAGTCTTACTGTCTGAAAAAGTGGGACACACACAAAAAAGAAAAACCCAGAATAAAAATGAAAAATTTACAAGATGCAAAAGATAGAGAATGAATGGCATTACCAAATATGAGACTATACTATGATTCAGCAGTTTTGGACATGGATAAAAGAGTGAGTTTTTCTTAAAAAAATAAATAAAATACTATTTATTTATTTACAGTATTTATATTCCATCCTTCTTACCCCGAAGGGGACTCAGGGCGGATTACAATGAACACATATATGGCAAACATTCAATGCCAATTGTACTACTTACAATTGAGGAAACTGATCTAAAATACAGACTCATGCATATCTGGTTTATGATAAAATGAAATCAGACTCTGTAGAGAAGTTATGTGTTAAACAGAGATTATTGATATGATTTTATTTATTTGTTTGTTAAAAGAAAAAAAAGGGTTATATATTAGCAAGGAAAAGCCTAACATGGAAACTAGCTGGAAGCAGCATTTGGTAGGTTGCCATGGTAACACAGCTTCTCTTGGGAGAAAAGGGGCGTGGCTAAGATGACAGTTGGAGCATATTCCTTTTTAAAAGTTCAGTTGCTGTGAGGGTTTAAAAAGGACAGTTGCGGTTAGGTTTTGAAAAGATTAGGAGCTGGGGAAATCAGCTAAGGATGGCAGCTTATGGTCACTCAGGGGAAAGGCTGGGAATATAAGTTGATCGGGAGTTTAGTATACTGTTTTAAGAGAAGTTATTTAAGAAATATCCATTCAAACAAGACGGCATTGTAACTTAAGATCCAGAACGTTTACTGATTGAAACCACACACGCTTATGTACCAAAATAAACTTGCATTTTGTTATTGTTCATAAAGATAAGTCTCCTTGCCTCTCTGTAAGCCTGTTACCTCATGTTGGTGGCAGTTACCGTACCTACCTATATAAGTTACCATCTTTACTCATTTAAACCCATCAGTTCTGTTATCCTTCCTTATCCACTAAATCCTCCCTGTCATACATTCACACATCCTCCATCCCTCCCTCTCACACGCGCGCACATCTCCTCAATTGGAGTCTCTTCAATTGGTGGCAGCGGTGGGATTAAAAAAAGGATTTCCCCCTGCCTGAGTTGAGTACCACAAATTGGGCTCTCTTCAGACTCCAACGTTAAGAAAGATGAAGTAAGAATCTCATTGATGAGAGTATGGCATAAATATAGAAGGGTTTTATATAAAATATCTGCATGGACAAAACCACAGGAGGCATTTCCACAACTAAAAACATCTAGGAGAAAATATCTACTTTATAAACAACTATTAGAAAAAGGAACTCTTTAGAAATTAAAAACACTACAAGAGCTAAAAAAAAAAAAAAAAAAAGATCCAACAATAACCTGGTTTCATTATAATTGACTTCAACAGAGACTTCATCTATTCAAAAAAAAGGGTGTACAAGAATCGGAGAATCAATGGAACCAACTACTACAGGGAAAAAATTAAGCAAACTGGAAAATTGTATCAACTTCTGAAAGATTTTACAATTGATGAACAAATAAAAGAACCCATGATTCAGTGTGCAAAAAATATAAGCCAAATAATATGTCTGGAAGAATTGGGGGAATTCTGGAAATGCAAACAAACACCTAGAACTTTCTACCATTTGTGGCAAACTTGTCTAAAAGCTAAAGAATTCTGGATAAAAATCCATAGAGACATAGAAAGTACAAAATCCCATTAAAACCAGAACTCTTTTTACTGGGATTATTAAATAAACAGATATTGAAACATCAAGAAAGGATCTTTCTTTTTATGACAACAGCAACAAGAATTGAATACGCAAAACTATGGAACCAACAAAATATACTAACATTAGAAGATTGGATTGCAAAAGTATCTGAAATGGACAAAATGGACAAATTAACTTTAGCTCTGCAAAAAAAACAAATACACAGACACTTCAAGAAGAATAGAAACCAAAGGAAGATGACCACAGCAGGATTTCTTGACAAAAATAGTATTCATAGTATATAGATACATTTTGTACTATTTATATACTTTACATTCAAGAGACCTTAGAGACTATGGATAATTGACCTGTCAGTATTCTTTAATTAGAATAGAAATGTTTTTAGCCTTGTTATTTAGATATTTCATAACTACATACAGTGTTCCCTCACTTATCGCAGGGGTTAGGTTCCAGGGCCATCCACAATGAGTGAAAATCCACGAAGTAGGGACACTATATTTATTTTAATATTTATACATTATTTTAGTAGTTATACACTATTTTAAGTCTTTATCAACCAACCGTGTGTTGATAAATCACCTCCTTCTCCTTCTGTTGCCACTTGGGCTCCTTTTCTGTCCTTTTCTCCCTCCCTTCCTCCCTTTCTTAGGCTGTAAATTGTAATTTTTTATGATTTATAATAGTCGTTTGGAGTTTATTGAAAAACCACAAAACCACGAATCCGCAAAAAGTGAACCGTGAAGTAGTGAGGGAACACTGTGTATATATATATATATATATATATATATATATATATATATATATATATATACACACACACACACACACACACACACACACACAAATACAAAAAGTTTGAGTAGTATTTTAAAAAAGAAGAAAAGATGACAATGTAATATAGTGAATTCTCACCTACACAATATTAAACTACTAATAAACGGAATTGAATTTTTAGATTTATATGGCAATCGTTAAAATTAGATAAAAGACATGTAAAGAACTGGAAGAGAAGATAGGAAGAACATTGGATAGTATGGGAAGACATGACTATCAGTTTTGACGTCGGATGACAAGAGTGTTATTTTCTGTTATAGAGGATATTTGGAACTTTCAAAGCTTTAGACAATGTCTATAATAGTATTTGAGTTCAAGATACAGATGTAATAATTATATAACAAATATAAGGTTTCTCTCAACCCCTTTCCTCTTCCTTGGTAGGATAGTAGACATTTATATAGTTCTAATTTACTAACTCCTTCTTTGTTCTACTTTTTAATTTGTGTGAATTTTTTGTGTGAAATGCATAATAAGAGTTCAGACTTAAAAAAAATGAGTTATCATTGTGTATGTTGATGGGGGCGGATTGTCTGTCAGATGCAGGCTATAAAAGTGGAGCTACATATCATGGCACACATAATTATGTGCATATAATTATATAACTTGCAGTTGGAACCCAAGTCTAAATACAACATTCATTTGCGTGTGCATGGGCAACATACCTCCAGCCAGCAGAACCAAGAAGATTCAAATACCAGGTTGGGATAACAAATGGCCACAACTTGTTTATTGATTACAGAAACAAGGGTTGGCTGGCATGCAGGGGTCCTGGATCAAGGATCCGGCATCCCACTGCTGACCGATACCACGAACCACACCAGGGTGCAGACTGACCAAACCGGGCCAACGTACCTGGAAACACCGGATGCTCCCTCCTCCTACCATTGGGGGGGGGGGGGGCGAGTAAGCAAGTCAGATCCAGGGCCCATGCCACATGCCACAAAAAGGGGGAAAAAATCGAGGCAGGCATGGTGCCTGCACTGGTCCTGGGCAGCCTTAAGTAGGCTGCCCAGGCCTCACCAGTGCCTGGCTCTGGCCAATCAGGAGGTAAGGCTGGGCACGCTCCCAATTGGCCAGCTGGCTGAGTGGTGGGAACCTTTCCCACTGCACAAGGAGCTTCTGGGAAGAAGAAACACCCTGCAGGTGCCATGCTGGGCCAGAGGGTGCCGCAACAGCCCTCGCCAGTAAGTCAGGCAAGGCATTTATTTTTTGTATGTACCTTATAAATGTCATCTGAAGATAATTTTTCACAATATTTTTCATTCGAAGTACTCAGGTTATATATATATAATGTGCTTTATCAGGGTTTTTGTATTCTATGATGTTTTTATTTTATTTTTATTTCATTTTCATTGTTTAGTCTTTATTTTAATTGCCATCATTTTGTTTTATTAAGTTACAATTAGGTTGTTTATATTGTCTAATGTGCTTTGTCTTGATATATACTGTTTGTATAGTTTGCTTTGGGCATTGAATGGAAACCACCCTGAGTCCCTTCAGATAGGACAGTCTATAAATAAAGTTTATTGTTGTTGTTGTTGTTGTTGTTGTTGTTGTTGTTGTTATTTTGTGCATAAAAACAAAATTTGCATTCATGGAACCATGAGAAATTTTGGGCTTTGGAGAATTTTGGATTTCCATATAAGGATGTTCAACTGTATTTGCTTCGGCACTGACAACCTATTTCCCCCAAAATGTATTCACAAAGTGGCCACAAGCATCCTGTTGCTCCCTAGAAGAGATAATTTTTGTGAGCTTTACATTTTAAAGTTAAATGCTAACTAAGAGTCTTCTGTCAATTTATTTTCCTTTTCTTTGGAAGTCAGAAAAGTATCTTGAGAGGAGCAGGAGAAATTATTGTGGTAGAAATAGATACTCTTCAGTCTCCAACAAAGCAACTTTTCTCACTTGGAGCAGAAACTATCCATCTCAGAATCCCTGGTGGGGAACTGATGCTCTGTGCATCATTTTATTTTATTTCTCCCTGAGAGCCTGAGAGGGCCATCTGCAGGTGGTTCCAGCAGGGATTCAGGATCTAGTTATTGCTGTCTTTTGTGCATTGCCTAGAAGGCATTATAGAAATGTAATGAATAAATATTTTCTATTTTCTTCATCTGCCATTGGTAACAGATGTTACTAGGGATTTCTAGTCTGCATTGCTGAATTTGCAGCGTTTTTCACTGGCTTACCAGAGGAGAGATTCTATCATTCTACAAACTAAACTTAGCAGTAATCCATCAAGGCGAAAAAGAAACCCAGGGTATTCATATGCATGAATTTCTCAGGTGCATCAAATACATAGAAAACAACCTATGAGTTTATATATAAATGAGAGTGCTTTTGTCCATGAAAAACAACACAGAGAATCAAAATGCCATGTGTTCTGTATCCTCAGATTTATGTCTTTAAATTTATTTTTTCCACAGGTTATGAGTAAATCAACAGGTGGGCAAGAGCTATAGAATCTTTGCATTCCAGTATTTGAAAAGAGCCACACAACATCTACATCCATTTTTGATGTAGCACATCTGGGGAAGAAGCAAAAGCAGCAGAAAGCCAAAGAAAGGCGGTGTGGTGCCAGAACTTAAAGGTTATTCTGTGTCAAGGCTACAGCATGTCAAGACTTTGAATTCTGTATCTTGTATTGTATCAGAAAAAATATTGTCACCTCTCATTGTAACCATTCACTCAAGGCTGTCACGATGCATTTTCGTACATAGCAGTGGAGTGGTTTAATAGTGAATCTTTGACACACTTTATGTGTAGCCACCACAAATAAATGTATTGTATACTACAGACACAGTACCAACCCCCATTCAATAATTACTGAGAATATACCAAGTGTTTTCCCTATCTGCTCCTGTTTTGACATCAATATTTCAAACATATGATTATGTGTTCTTGGGAAAGATAGATAGATTCCAGCAAATTGGGAACCCTGAAATGAACAGAATAACATCATAAAGCTAGATGTGAGGACACAAGGGAAAGCAAAAAATGTCAATGAGAAACAGACAATGCCTTTTGGATTAGTCACATAATTGATGCCCACTGGTCAGGGCTCACTCACTGAAAGTGATGAAGTCCCCTTGATATGTCCATCTTCAGTGAGGAAATCACTAAGAGTAAGTGAAGCAGGGAGGGAGAGGGGGAAAGGACCACGGCATCATTTATGTGATCATTTTTATAACTACAGTAGAGTCTCACTTATCCAACATAAACGGGCCGGCAGAATGTTGGATAAGCGAATATGTTGGATAATAAGGAGGGATTAAGGAAAAGCCTATTAAACATCAAAATAGGTTATGATTTTACAAATGAAGCACCAAAACATCATGTTATACAACAACTTTGACAGAAAAAGTAGTTCAATTAGCAGTAGTGCTATGTTGTAATTACTGTATTTACGAATTTAGCACCAAAATATCACGATTTATTGAAAACATTGACTACAAAAATGCGTTGGATAATCCAGAACGTTGGATAAGCGAGTGTTGGATAAGTGAGACTCTACTGTACTACCAAAAAATAATTGAAAGTTGAAACATTTTTAAACACTGTTCAAAATGTTACTGAAAGACAGTTTATAGTTCACTTCACTATTTCTACTAATTATCCAAAACCATCATAAGATGTTTTGTTGTGCGACATAAAGGACAAAAGGGAACCAATTCATCTAGCTCCATTCCATGAACAAAAGCAATTTCAACCATAAGTTTAATTTGCTGGTTTAACTGCTAGTAAGAGGACAGCATCTTCAACACAGAAGTGCAGCTAGGAAGATTTAGCAGAGGCCCTAATGTGCTGTATTCTTCTTATGGAATGTCTTCTCACCCATTCTACATTCTGCTTTTGTGGAATCAGACAGGTACTGTACTGACATCACAATTTTATATCAAGTAACTCAAGATAGGCTGTTAGGAATTGTGGAAGTTGAAGTACAAAACACTTGGAGGGCTGAATTTTGCCCATGTCTGCTCTAACAGATGCACCATGTTTATGTCAATTCTGACCACCATCACGGAAGGTATGGAAGAAAAAAAATCTTAATATTTATAAACTGCAATGCAACTGTTGCCCTTCAGGTGGTTTTGGACTAGAGTTCCCACAATCCTTCTTTTTGGCTATTCTGCTGAAGGTTGCTGGGAACGATATTCCCCCAAACATCTGAAAGCTTCAGTTGCTCGCTATACATACACTACAGCTATTTTTCCAATTTTTTCAGATTCTACCCCTTCAGAAAGATTAAGTATGTGTAATCTTCATTAGGTTCTTCCTTAAAACATTGCATACTTTCTAAAATACAACAGTCTTTACTTACAGAAGATATAGGTATGCTTATATTTGAAATCTTCATGATTTAGCCACTCAGAAGGGGTTTGTTGGTCTTCTGGTTGTTTCCAGCTTATGTTGATCCTAAACTAAACTAAACATTTTTTTTCTCCTTCGAAAGATTTTTTCAGAAGAGATTTGCCACTCCCTTCCTCCAAAACTGGAAGAGTATGACTTGCCTAAAGTTATACAGTGGATTTCCTTGACTGTGCACAGGTGTGCAACTCGGTCTTCCAGCATCTACTTCAACATTCCAACAATTACTAAGCATGATTCAACTGAAGGAGGAGAAAGATGGTAGTTGTTACATGCCTTTGAGGCAACTCTGCACTATGTTGACCCTACTTCTTAAGAAGATTTGTTCAGACAGGGGTTGCCATGGCCTTCTTCTTTGACTGAGAGTGAGACTCATCCAAGTTCACCCAGTGGTGTTTCACAGCTGAGCCCTTTACGTGAAACATGTTTTCCCAGAGTCCTAGTCCAGCATTCAAACCACTGCACCATACTAGCTATAGAAGAACATTTACAACCATTTATTGTTTACAATTAATGTAGAGGAATAACGGTTGAGATGTTCTGAAGTAAAATGTGAGTTGGAAAAAAAAGCCCTAAACCCAATCCAATTTCTGAAACCCCAAAACAGGATTGAAACACAAACTAGCCTTTGGTGCACAATCCTATTTCACATTCTTCAGAAATATTTTGAATGACGGTATTTCATTTCATTGCTAATGACAAGGCAATAGCAATAGCAATGTGCATGCAAATTTATGCGTGTACTGTGTACTGATTTGCTCATTCATCAGGGGCTTTATAGGCAAGTTTAAATTAGCTTTCTGCTCCTGGTACACTGAATGTATCATCTCCTTGAGGATAAAAATAGAAAGGTGACAAACAATATAGCTACTCTGTTGGCCTGCTACATAATAGTTTCCTTGAGGTTATTAACTTTTGGATGGCTTTAAATTGAGGTTTAAGAGATACCTTGTAAGAAAAGGAAATGAACTAATATCTCGATTGTAAAATTACTGTTTTAGGTCAAGCAAAGTACTAAGTTTGATAACATGATTTAATATGACAATAATGGTACATTAAGGCTTTATGAGATTTTTAACTTGATATTATATTCTGTCTGCTAACATATCAATCTACAGCCATTCAGAGAGAAAGAGAGAGAGAAATTACATTTTCCTTGTGAACACTCAGGGTAAAATTCCCCTCTTTGATCTGCTCTGTGGGAGTCCTTCCTACAATCCCATGAGTTTAGTCATTCTAATAATGCACTTAGGGATGCTTATTAAACTTTAAAGTTGTAGTGGCAGCAGGACATAGTGCCACAATTTCTGGATCACATTGCACCATAGAAGCAGGGTGAATTAACTCATTGTACCTGGTGGAATACTTCAGCTGATTCTGAAAAACCTCAGAGAATGAAAACGGGGACAAACGAGAGTGCCCAAGAGTAAAAGCCCTCAATGGGTTTCCAAGAGCACAATAGGGTTACATTTGTTACATTTACAAAATACCCAATATGTCGTGTTCTCATGTTGCTCAGTGGTGTTCTTCTTTAGGAAAGAGGTTGTTTGAAAATGCCTTTTTCAAATTGCCATCCCAATAAGCTTGCCAGTCATTCTCTTCAAAATGACATGCCCTTGAATGACCCCCCATTAGGAAAGTGTGGAATGATTCTAGTGAGTTAGTACACTAAAGGTAAGGCAAAGAAATGTGAGGGGAAAGAGTTCCATATTTTAAATCAGTTGTCAAAATGGAAAATGATCATGAATTATAGACTTCCTTACTTCTTTGTTTAAAAAGTGATTGGTAAGTAATTAAATGATGGATTTTGGAATTTTCTGGGAACTGGGAGGGAAAATCCAGAATACATATACGCCATTTCACATAAGTGCACAGTGAGATACACAGCACATCTACATTATAAAATTAAAGCAATTTGAGACCACTTTAACTGCCATTTCTCAATGCTAAGGGCTCATGAGAATTACAGGTTTAGACTTCTTTGCCAAAGAATGCCAGTTCCTCACCAAACTACTAATCCCATTATGTCATAGTAACTCTACAGTGTAGATTATCTAATGAATACATTCCCTTTTCAGTACTCCTACTCCTAAGGTTTGGAGAATACTTTGGGTTCCATATTAGGCAAAAAATGGTAGGTAAATAAAATAAAATAATAAACTGTTGAACTCATCTTCTGGAAATCCATTCAAACGCAATCAATGGAAGAATATACTAGAACACTGCTTTAAAAAGTGTATGATGGAATGATTGAAATACTTTGTATATTTTGAAATTACAGGTCAAGCATTCCTTCTCAGGAAATCCAAAACTGAAATACAGTAGAGCCCCACTTATCCGCCTTTGCCACCCTCCCTCACTCTCGCTCATTCACTCACTCACCGGGCTGGGTCCTGGTTCTACACTTGCTGCTGGGAGGCGGCCCAGTGAGTGACCCAATGAGCGAGGGAGGGTGAGGGGAAGCAAAGGAGCAGTGGCAACACTGCCCCCGCCGCTTGTCTTCTTCCTCCTCCTCTCCCTCCAGAGCCAGCCTGCTGGAGGAAGAGGACAAGTGAGGCTTGGATGGTGCCCCGCCACCATTCCTCGCAATCCCTCTCCTCTTCTGCGTGTGTAAATCTTTGCTTATTTTGTTCTCACATCAGGCAATTAAAAATTTCAAACATTTTCTTCACACTCATCAAAATTACAATATAGTATATTTGTGGCAAAAATGTTCAAAAACGTTTTTAAACCAAGCATATAGATTTTATACAATAAAAGGCTTTTTGCCACCCAGCTTTCTTTTTTGTGCAGAACTTGGTCTGACATCTTAATAAATGACTTACAGTCATGTAAGTTAAAATATTATCATTTATAAGCCATTGCAGAAGTTGATTTTTTTTTAGTGTCATCACACAATTACACAAATGGCCCAACTTGCTTTTCAGCGGCTTTAGCCCTCACTCAATGGTGATTCAGTGACAGTTGGGGAATCGAGGATATCTGTCCTATAGTCACATGGAAAACAATGACATTATGCTGTGGCGCAAGCTGGTGAGCAGCTAGCTGAGACCAATCACTCTGACCAAGAGGTCATGAGTTCGAGGCCAGCTTGGAGCCTGCATTTGTCTTGTCTTTGTTCTATGTCAAGGCATTGAATGTTTGCCTATATGTGTAATGTGATCCGCCCTGAGTCCCCTTCGGGGTGAGAAGGGCAGAATATAAATGCTGTAAATAAATAATAAATAAATTATTCATTAGAGAACCTCCAGAGATTTCCATGCATATTATTGTTCTGCATTTAGCTATGGGAGCATAGCTCCCACTCTCCACTGATGCCCCTCACTTTTTTCCAGCCACAAGATGGCCATGGAGTAGGAACTATTGAGATAAAAGACTCCGCATGATGTATAAAAGAGGGAGGACACAATGTAGTTCTGCCTGCAGAACATTTACACTATGTTTTCACAACACAGGATTTGAGTCATTTTTTGTGTGCAGAAAACAATGTTTTGTGCAAACAGGTTTCTGTGTAAAAAAAAAATCACAAAAAAATTCATCAGAAAAATCCCAAAATGTGAAGAAAACATCATGTAGGGACATCTCAAAATATTTTTGTTGAAGACAAGAAATTTTGTAAGGTAATTTTTATATTTAGTTTTGTAAATATCAACATGAGGTAATTAAACATGCTAGAACTTTGCAAACAACCAAGTCCAACTATGTCAAACTGTATGGCCTTGTATATACTTTTGGGATTTAGTCACAACAGGGGATTCCTAAAGAAAAGGAACCCAAGGGAATGGGACTTAGCTCTTTGAGGTTTCTACCTCCAACAGAAAGAAAACCTTTTCATTTGGACTCCATTTGGTGGGTTCCACGGCTATAGTATCCAAAAGATTTTTCCAAATGCAACACTGCAGAGACTTCTTGAGAAATTCAATGTCCTTTACTTAAAAGGGGGGCAGGTAGCCTCGCTAAGGACAAAAACAACCTGGATCTCAAAGGAAGTTACCTTTTCTATTGCTAATGGAATTGGAATTTTATTATGTGGATTTTAGGACTATTTCTCTACTTGTCTTTCCTGCCTACATGGAGAGTGCCTCCTGCCTACATATATATCCCTCCAGACCATCTTAACTAATGACAAAAACAACTTCACAAAACATTGGCCCCTGATTTTGACATCAGCATTTTTTCTTGTTCTTTCTTGTTGTATGATTTTTAACACCTTTGCCTTATGGAGAAGCCTTTAGAGCTTGGAAAGCTTACATGATTGGCTCAATGAGGCTGTTTTTTTTGGGTTTTTTTGTGTGTGTATTTTGGATGTTGTTGTTTTTTGCTGGAGGCCCAATATGCATAATCCTAAATATGTTTTCTAATCGTTGAGACTGGTAACTATGGTTAGTGTGACAATCAATCATGTACATTTGTCGTAAACTTTAACAGAGTTGCACTACCTGTTATAACCCAAAAGAAAAGAAGATACTGAAAGGGTGGAAGGAAAAAAATGTTGCAAGCCTTCAGTGCAGGTAAAATATTATGAAAGAACATCTGTTTATTACTGCAGTCCCCAAAAGCTTACATTTTTACTGCTATTTTGTTTACCAGTTTCACTGAAGGATTTCCAATGGCAATGTAGGTTAAAAGAAGATTTGAATTTCTGCTCATTTATGCTAATCAAAATTGAAATGGAAGCAATAATTTTACTGACAAAACATATATATGGCCATTAGAACAATCAAACAGACCTCAGAGACTGAAATCAGTTTGAAATATAATATTTATGGCATAATGTCACTGGGCAGCCTTTTTGAATATGTTTTCTTAAAAGGATGCTGTCTGTGATTTCTGTACAAACCTCTCTTTCATTAAAGGATTTGTCCAAAGTTCTGCTAATGAAGAAATTGCTTTTGTCTTTCTTCAGATTATAGTGGCTGAATCCCATTTACTGACTGCTGTCATTTAACATTGCTCAGAGCCTTGCTAACAGGGTCATTTACTGTGTTAGAAGTGGTGCTTTGTTTTATCTGAATTTATTAGCTATTGAAGAAATCATTTTGAATGTAAAGTTTCTTGGGCAAAAGGTAATATACAAAGAACAAAGACAGGTATCCTCTCCCATATGGAAGAAGAAGAAGACACCTAAAGCATATCCTCAGCTTCCATGTTAGGAGAGGTCCACTTGATAATCAGTCATGAGACAAAGAAAAGGACCACTTTATTTAGCCTTTCCTCCTATTTATTTATTTGACACTAAAAGGAGCAAAGCGAGTGGGACAACTTGATGCAGGTCCAGATGAGGCCAGACATCCACTTCGAGACAACCCCCTGCAGCTTTCCTTTGGGTGAATCATTTGAGCCCTGAGGACAGTCCAGATATTTGGGTTATTCCCTGATCAGTCACTTACTGGAAAGTAGACCTTGGGTACTCTTACCCAAGCACCACAGCTTCTCAATGAGAGTGAAATCCAAAGATTTGCCTTACGGTATACTCCTTAAACTTGTCCAAGCTGCATGACCTATGGAGGCTGTTTCAGTATCATACCATATACGAAAATGGGTGCCATGGTGAACACTGAACTCTTTTCTCCCCTATTATCAAAAAAGGGGGAAATTCCTAGCTAGCCACGAAGTGACAGGAGAGGCTCACACTGCACTGAGGGCAGGAGGGTGGGTCATGTTCAGAACTTGAAGAGGCAAGTGAAGGGGAAGTCAGGCCTTAAGTTGACTGTAGAATCAAATGCATCAAATGCAGCAGTTGGTATCTTACAACAAAGTCTTCTGGTCTCTGACCATGGAGGCCATCCAATAAATAGGTTTCCTTCCTGCAGTATCTGGAAGCATATTACTGTTTTAGCCTAGAAAGCAGGACTTCATTATGTCATCAGGCATCCATGTAACATGACAGTTCCACCAGTTTATAGATTAAGTCAAGCTTTCATCTCCAAAGAGTACCGAAGTTCATGAAGTAGGATAAGGATTAGTGTAGGGTTTTCTAGATTGGATTTTAGGGGTTTTAGGTCAGATTCTAAATTTTTAGATCATAGTTAGATTTAGGTCTTAACTCTTCACTTGACTTTACATCACACAGTGGTTGTGTGCACTATATATAATCATCTGGATTCCTTCATTTAATACAGGAGTGACTTAGATGAGAGCTGTTTCTGTAGTTCCCAGAATTACCCAGCATTCAAAATATATGCCCCCAAAGGCACTCTATGGGGTGTAACAGATATTTCTACCATGTACTTTTGAAGGCTTTCACAGCCAGAATCACTGGGGGTGTTGTGTGGTTTCCGGGCTGTATGCCTGTGTTCTAGCAGCATTTTCTCCTGACATTTCACCTGCATCTGTGGCTGGCATCTTCAGAAGATCCTCTCAAGATGCCAGCCACAGATGCAGGCAAAACATTGGGGAAAATGTTGTTAGAACACGGGCATACAGCTCGGAAACCACACAACACACCACCATTTCTGCTGTCTTTGAAGCTGTCCCAGTTCCCCCAAGGATTACTTATAGCAGAGGCTTTGCCATTTTTTTCCAAAAAGAAATTAAATCACTATACTCCCATTTTTGCAACCGTCCCAGATAGATTTTTTTTGAACCCCAAAACACAGTGAAAATGTTTCCATGCCTCTAGAAGTATCTGAGGATATGTGGAAAGAGGTAGAAAATATTTTTGCCTAATTATTAACAAAATGTGCAGACAATAGCATATACTTGAGTAAAGTAACAGTAAAAGAAACAGCATTATCTGGAAGACGATAAAACAAAAACAAAAAAGGGAAATGACTGCATCATCAAGAAGATAATGAAGTTTAAATGAGATACAAGATATAAACGTAATGCACTTCAAACCAATAAACACTTTCAAACCTTTTAGTATGAATTAGCAATATTTCAGTACTGTTAACGACTGAATTAACATTTTTATGGTTATAGTTTGGTAGATGAAATTGGAAACTTTTTACTTGCATTGTCTAATTTTGTTTTTATTAATGTTTTTGGCTCAGGATCATACTGGCCTAATCAAAACATCTTTCTAAAGTGTAGCTGTGGCTCATATTAAAGAAATTCCTTATAAGAACATACAACAATGTTAGCTGGATGAATACTATTCAAGGATCATCATGGACAGCATTGTGTTCCCACGGGTGTCAGCCAGATGCCTCTGAGAAACCCACAAACTTTTATTCTGAGCTGTTTCAGTTATGTTTGATGACATTGTAAGCTACAGTTTCTATGAATTATTATTCAGTAATGTCTGCTGCAAAAGTGTAACCATAATCAGTTGATGGGAAAAATCTACCAATAGGCACAGATCACTCATATTCCCATTACTTACCTGGTGTGATGGAGCAATTCCATGTATGTGTTAGTGTGCTGCCACTGAAGTGACTTCAGGGAACAGGATTTTCCCCTACCTCCCACCTTCCACTATTTCCAAGGTTACAATTTTTGAATTTAAAGTTTTACTGTATTTGATTTTTTAAAATTAAACATAGCTGGAATTACAAAATTACTTTAAAACTATTTTCAATCAATTACAGAACTTGTTTTCGTGTCAGGAGCAACCAGAGTTGCTTCTGGAGTGAGAGAATTGGCCGTCTGCAAGGACGTTGCCCAGGGGACGCCCGGATGTTTTTTGATGTTTTACCATCCTTGTGGGAGGCTTCTCTCATGTCCCTGCATGAAGCTGGAGCTGATAGAGGGAGCTCATCCACGCTGTCCCCAGGTGGGATTCAAACCTGGCAGCCTTCAGGTCAGCAACCCAACTTTCAAGTCACAAGGCTTTTATCCCCTAGGCCACCAGAGGACTGTGGAAGTGTGAGAGAGTGGGCTTATGAGGCTTGCAGAAGTACAAATGTAAAACCATGGACCAGTGAATTGGTACAGTTGGGCAAATGCAGAGATGTGAAATAGGAGGATGCTGATGGCACTGTGTTGCTACTATAAGTGATCATGCAACTGCCATGGCACAGCAGCTTTTTGCAAAAAAGTCTTAAGTTTGCATTCCACATATGCTTCCTTAGGGTGTACTCCAACATGGTATCCATGTGAAGACATGCATAAATCATTTAAGCAACAATTTTATTTAAATCAATAATTCACAGTTCTTGGGGGCTCAGCAAGTGCACTTCTCACAAGAAACTAAAGGGATAAAATTGGCTTGCTTAGTCCAGGCATGAAGAAATAGTATTAGTTATGTGGTAGGCAAGGATCCTTTCTACACATCTTATTTGTATAGGACAGCTGAGGGGAAATACTAAAGATTATGATCTCTTTTATGCCGAACAATCAAATGTTGATCTACATGGTGTTACTCATTCTGTTTAATGGCACAGATGCCTGGCATGGATTTAATAGGGAAAACAGTGAAGACAAAAGCAGGTGAAGAATGAAAACAACATATTGCTAGAGGGAAACAAAAGGTAAATGTGACACTTTTTTTAAAAGGAAAAGCAATCAGTATGTCCTTGAAAAGGAAATAACCAGGGGAGAAAGATAATGAACTTGGTAAAGACACTGAAGACGAGACATATTGCTTAAACTGTTGATAAGGAAGACACAGAGGAACACAATTCATTGCTTTATTTTGCCATACCTTGCATTATGGTGTCACGTAAAGGGGAGAGTTATTGTGTCAATAAAAAAAAAGCTTTAGGAGAGGCTTCCTGAACTAACACAGAAAACAAGAAACGTATTGATTGGCAATCTAGAATCAGATGACCAAACAAAAGGTAATGCCATTGAAACAAATGATAGCTTGCACTTGACATTTGACTAAACTGGTAGAAAATGAGAAGTTTATGCAACATATATGTGTCCGTGTGCAAAGTCATATTTTCTCCATGGTTTGCATCCAGTTTTGAAAAACTAGGGTCCTTTCAATCATTTTGATTCTGCTTTAAATACCATGTCTGCTGTGGAATTCTGGAACTTGTGCTTTGGGGAATCACTAGAGCTTTGATTTTATTTTTGAAAATATAATCACAGGATTCTATAGTATTAAACAATGGTAGCTAAAGTGGAATGATAGTTCTATATTTGTGAGGAGCCAAGCAGGCAGAAAAAGAAAGGGGCCACATTACTCTATTCCTTTGCTCACACAAAATACTAACAGGAAGAGGAAAAGGGTATGGAGAGTGAGCTGGCAGGTGGAGAAAAAGGTTGGGGGGGTCAAAGAGGCCACCCCTCTATGGGGCCATGATAGATAGCCCTCCCCAGAATTACCCATCTTTATTTCCACCACCCAAGAGGCCCCTCACCGCCATCAGAGATATTAAAAGTTTTTGCACCCCCAAGCCCTGTAAAAGTGAGGAGCCTACTATGATAGAGCCTATGATACTCTGTCGCATCAGTCTTTGCATAGCCCTTCATAGTTGGCCATGTCCACTCTGAAATTCTGGCCATTGGTACTTTGAACCCATCTGATGGAATAGACTAAAACTGGATTTTAATTTTAATAATTTTAGCATGATTGTGTGTTTTATGATGTCTATCTTGTTTTATGGTCTTCTATTGGCAATTGAATGTTTTCCTTATTTTGGAAACCACCCTGAGTCCTCTTGGGGAGATAGGGAGGTATATAAATAAGGTATTATTATTATTATTATTACTTCATTTGTATTATGCATGGGCTGGTCCATGAGGTCACGAAGAGTCAGAAGCGACTGAACGAATAAACAACAACAATATGAGGGGGAAGTGGGGAGTTTCCACTGGTGTTAAACAATGCAGATAGCAGTTGGGGTTGCATTTTATTGAGTCTTCAGCACAAGGATAAAGAGGGAGTTGAATTCTGATGACCCATGTTACTCTCTCCAAACATTTAAAGCAATTAAACTGTGTGGCAGATGCCAGACACAGATGCAGGTGAAACTTTTGGAGAGAATGCTGCTGGAACATGGCCATACAGCCCAAAAATCTCACAGCAACCCAATAATAAATTTATTATCATTATATATTGTATAAGTAGGGTTTCCAGTAACATTAGTAGCAAAGTCAGTGAGGTTGGTGGCAATCAGAAGTACCATTTCAAGTGGCCAGAGATTAATTTGCAATGGGACTGCAATGGGAGAGATAAAAAACAAATTACAGATGTAAAATGCACTCTCTAGAGACTATTTTAATTAGTCTTAAATAAATTGGGGTTTGGGATGTTTTGGGAATTCACATTGCTGCTTTAGAGGAGATCATATGTCTCACGGAGAGTCAGTGTGGTATAGTGGTTTGAGCATTGGGCTATGACTCTGGAGACCAGGGTTGAATCCCTGGCTGCTCATCCTTGGAAACCCCTAGGTGGCCCTGAACAACTTATACTCTCTCAGCCTCAGAGGAAAATTCCATGATGATAGGTTCAACTTAGGATTGTCATAAATCAGAAACACATTGATAGCACATAACAACAGCAGCAATTCAATATCTCTTTATACAGTGCTACAATCTTGGCCACTCTAATAATTAATATCTGTGTGCACAAGATATCAAAGGCTGAAAATGTATTTACTAGGAAGATATCCCCTCTGAACACACTTGCAATCAGTCTCTTAACTGCTGAGTGCAAAATCACATACTGCTCCAGGCTGAAGACATCATCTATCTTTCATTTGCTGTTTCATTAATTGTCTCATCCCAGAAAAGACCATTTTTAGATGTCTGTTTCTAACCATTTGCTCTTATTTCCTCCCTATGAAACAATGCCTCCAGCATTCAACCACTTTTCCTTTCTATTGTTTCATGCATTGCCAGACTTACCAGGCAAGGAGCTGTTGCGGAATGGGGTGCTTTCTGGCCCATCATGGGGCTGGCAGGGTGCTTTTTCTTCCCAGAAGCCCCCTGTGTGGCGGGAAATCTTCCTGCCGCCTGGCCTCCTGGCCAATTGGCGCCGGGCATGCCCCCGCTTCCTGATTGGCCAGGCCTGCTGTAGGCTGGCCTGGGCAGCCCCTTTTTAGGCCACCTGAAGAGCCGGAGCAGGCATTGGGCCTGCTTTTCCTTTGGAAAAAATAGAGGGCCCCTCCACCTCCATCGTCTACCTGGGAATCCAGTTGGATTCCATCCGGGGAGTGTCTTGCCTGCCAGATGACAAGCTCTTGCTGCTTTGAAGACATATCTCTGAGGCAGTACTGAAAAAAAAAAGCTTACTCTTAGTGAGCTCCAAGCCATTTTAGGCCACCTTAACTTTGCATGTAAGGTAGTGTCCCCTGGTAGGCAGTTTGCGATACAAAGGAGGGCCAAAACTAAGATAAGTCAAACCCACATTCTGGACTTTAGGAGAGCTGATTTCCAAAAAATGAAGGAAATACTGAGCGGCGTTCCATGGACGCCAATACTAAAAGATAAGGGAGTTAAGGATGGATGGGAGTTTTTCAAAAGTGAAATACTCAAGGCACAAATGCAAACAGTGCCAACAAAGAATGAAAATAAGACAAGTGCAAAGAAGCCAGAATGGATGTCCAAAGAACTTCTAACTGGTCTAAGACTCAAAAAAGACATGCACAAGAAGTGGAAAAAGTGAGAAATCACCAAAGAAGAATTCAAACGAACAGCCAACTCCTGTAGGGAAAAGGTTCGCAAGGTAAAAGAGCAAAATGAGCTCAGGCTTGCCAGAGACATTAAAAACAATAAAAAGGGCTTCTTTGCTTACTCTCAGTAGGAAAAGGAAGAACAAGGAGGTGATAGGGCCTCTGCGAGGAGACGATGGGGAAATTCTGACAGGGGATAGGGAAAAGGCAGAACTATTTAATGCCTTCTTTGCCTCAGTCTTCTCACAAAAAGAAAGCCAGCCTCAACCTCAGCAACATGGAGTTGATGAAGGATTAGGGGAAATCCAACCCCAAGTAGGGAAACAAGTTGTCCAGGAACACCTGGCCACTCTAAATGAATTAAAGTCTCCAGGGCCGGATCAACTACACCCAAGAGTACTGAAGGAACTAGCAGAAATTATTTCGGAACCACTAGCAATCATTTTTGAGAGTTCTTGGAGAACAGGAGAAGTCCCAGCAGACTGAAGGAGGGCGAATGTGGTCCCTATCAAGAAGGGAAAAAAGGACGACCCAAACATTTACTGTCTGGTCAGCCTCACATCAATACCAGGCAAGATTCTGGAAAAGATCATTAAGGAAGTGGTCTGGAAACACTTAGAAACAAATGCGTTCATTGCTAATAGTCAACACGGATTTACCAAAAACAAATAATGCCAGATTAATCTGATCTCTCTTTTTTTTATAGAGTTACAAGCTGGGTAGATACGGGGAATGCCATGGATGTAGCCTTTCTGTATTTCAGTAAGGCCTTCAACAAGGTCCCCCATGACCTTCTGGCAAACAAGCTAGTCAAATTTGGGCTAGGCAAAACTACGGTCAGGTGGATCTCTAATTGGTTAAGCGAACGAACCCAAAGGGTGCTCACCAATGTGTTGTCTTCATCTTAGAAAGAAGTCACAAGTGGAGTGCTGCAGGGTTCCGTCCTGGGCCTGGTTCTGTTCAACATCTTTATTAACGATTTAGATGAAGGGTTAGAAGGCACGATCATCAAGTTTGCAGACGACACCAAACTGGGAGGAATAGCTAACACTCCAGAAGTCAGGGGCAAAATTCAAAACAATCTTGACAGATTAGAGAGATGGGCCAAAACTAACAAAATGAAGTTCAACAGGGACAAATGCAAGATACTTCACTTAGGCAGAAAAAAATGAAATGCAAAGATACAGAATGGGGGATGCCTGGCTTAACAGCAGTACGTGTGAAAAAGATCTTGGAGTCCTCGTGGACAACAAGTTAAACATGAGCCTACAATGTGATGCAGTGGCAAAAAGCCAATAGGATTTTGGCCTGCATAAATAGGGGTATAGCGTCTAGATCCAGGGAAGTCATGTTGCATCTCTATTCTGCCTTGGTCAGACCACTGTGTCCAATTCTGGGCACTGCAGTTGAAGGGAGATGTTGACAAGCTGGAAAGCGTCCAGAGGAGGGTGACAAAAATGATCAAGGTCTGGAGAACAAGCCCTATGAGGAGCAGTATAAAGAGCTGGGCATGTTTAGCCTGCAGAAGAGAAGGCTGAGAGGAGACATGATAGCCATGTACAAATACGTGAGGGGAAGTCATAGTGAGGAGGGAGCAAGCTTCTTTGCTGCTGCCCTGCAGACTAGGATGCAGAACAATGGCTTCAAACTACAGGAAAGGAGATTCCACCTGAACATTAGGAAGAACTTCCTCAGTGTGAGAGCTGTTCGGCAGTGGAACTCTCTGCCCTGGAGTGTGGTGGAGGCGCCTTCTTTGGAGACTTTTAAGCAGAGGCTGGATGGCTATCTGTCGGGGGGTGCTTTAAATGAGATTTTCCTGCTTCTTGCAGGAGGTTTGACTGGATGGCCCATGAGGTCTCTTCCAACTCTACGATTCTATGATTCTAGGCCCTTCTGCGCTCGCTTGGCTTGGGGTGAGCATTCCTCACTACAGGATCCGGGTAACACAGGATATGTGCAACAACCTCAAGATTTGGCTCCAGTTTCTGGACAAGTTCAATGGTGTGTCCATGTGCTAATCAAAATGGGATCCCAGGAGTGAGATTCAGGTCAACTCGGATGCTGCAGGGAGCATCGGCTTTGGTGTTTTCCTCCAGGGCCACTGGTGCGCGGCCAAGTGGTCCGAGAGCTGGAAAAAGGGTAACATACTGCGGGACCTCACCTTCCTGGAATTCTTCGCCATCTTAGTAGCAGGGACAAGAGGGTACAGTTCTGGTGTGATAACCAGGCAGTAGTTATGGTATTCAACAGACAGACATCCAAGTCAGTCTGGATCATGAGATTGGAGATTTCCAGGGAGACAGGCTTCGGTCTCTAGCCCCAGATGTGGACCCCCTGCCCACCACCTTCCCACAGGACCTCTGGATCCTTGGAGATGGGAAGCCTGGTCAGAATTGATGCAAACCATCAACCCAGTGACGAGAAAGGCTTACCGTGGGGCCATGGCCAGGTTCACCAAATTCAGGCTGGACACTGGTTATGGCAGTAAGTGGTCGGCCACTGAAGAGGAGGTTCTTCACTTCATCATCCACCAGAGAAAGTCCAAGATGTCCACCCATGCCATGCGGCTCCAGCTGGCAGGTATTGCTTTCTTCAGCAATGCAGCCGGGTGTGGTGATCCTTGCCAGGCCTACAGGATCAGGAAGCTCTTGAAAGGATGGAGCAGGAAATCACCTAGACAGCAGGACACCAGGCGACCCCTATCATATAATACCTTCAGCCGTCTCATCTCAACACTCAGGAGGATCTGCTCTTCTTGCTATGAGGTTATGTTATTCTCTGCAGCCTTTTCTGCCGCTTTCTTTGGGGCCCTCCATTTGGGGGAGGTGGTGGCCAACTCAAAGACAAACAAGTCAGGCAGGGCTCTCCAGCTTAGGGATGTTTCCATCCAGGGCAATTCCCAGGACCCCTGGATCCGTAAGTCTAAGACAAATCAGGAAGGAAAAGGGGTATTCCTTACTATCCAGGGGTTGGAGCCTGGTTTGGGCACTGGCCAAGTTCTTAGGCTACCGTGGTGCATACCCCAGGCTGTTGTTTGTACACTGTGATGGCAGCCCCCTTACCAGGTACCAGTTTATGGCTATCTTCCACAGCGCTCTGCAGGACCTGGGCCTCCCATTTGGGGGGACCTCCTTCAGGATCGTAGCAGCCACTACAGCGGCTGTAGGCAGGGTTCCGGTGAATGTCATTAAGACATTGGGTTGGTGGAAATCCACCGCATACGCTTCATACATTAGGCCGGGCCTCCTCCTCGAGGCAACGAGTTCTTCTGGCTGCTCTCCTTCTCCCCCCCCCCCCCCACAGGTCTGCCACTGCATGCAGAAAAAGAAGGGAGTGTGGAGGAGAAGCAACCAAGCATCAAGTGGCCAAGGAGCATATCACTGAGGGACAGCATCACCAGGGCTGATCAGATGTTGGGGATGGAGCTCTACAGGCCTATGGGACATGCAATTATCTGCATGGTGGATTATGTCTGGACTTGGTGGCAGTTGCCCTCTCAACTTTCAGGGTTCATGCACAGACTCCTCAGCGCTGGACTATGGGAAGCATCGGGATGGGGGGTCATCGGATATGGTAGTTTGTTGGTTACAGAGTGCCAGGGTTAGTGGCAAGGGGGGTGGGACTCCCATCCCCCTTTTGTGGCATGTGGCATGGGCCCTGGATCTGGCTTGCTTACTCCCTCCTCATTGGTAGGAGAGGGAGTATTCAGTGGTCTCCTGGGTATGGTTCCGGTAGCACCTCAGCTTGGGTAGCAGCATCCATGATCTAGGACCCATGCATGGCAGTCAACCCTTATTCGTGTAACCAATAAATGAGTTGTGGTCAATTTTATACCTGAAACTTGTGTTTGTGTATTTCTTGGTTCCCCAGCGATGGTGTGTTGCGCATACACACACAAATGCATTGCCTGACTTACCAGGCAAGGGGCCTTTGCAGCGTGGGACACCCTCTGGCCCATCATGGCTCTAGCAGGGGGCTTCTTCTTCCCAGAAGCCCCCTGTGTGGCGGTAAATCTTCCTGCAGCCTGGCCTCCTGGCCAATCTGCGGCAGGCACGGCCCCACCTCTTGATTGGCCAGGCCAGCTGTGTGCCGACCTGAGCAGCCCCTTTTTAGGCTGCCCTGAGAGCCGGAGCAGGCATTGGGCCTGCTTTTCCTTTTGCCATCCTTCCCACCCTGCATATTTCTTATGTTTGTTGTTTCTGTTACCTGTTTGTCATAACTCCTGGTTGGTGTGTGGCATGGGCCTTAGATCTGGCTTGCTTACTTCCCCCCCCCATTGATAGGAGGGGGGAATATTCAGTGTTCTCCTGGAGTGCAGAGGTAACGTTGGCCCGGTATCGTTCTGGTAGCACCCCAGCTTCGATAGCGGCATCGGTCAGCAGTGGGCTGCCCAATCAATGATCCAGGACCCATGCATGGCAGTCAACCCTTATTCGTGTAACCAATAAATGAGTTGTGGCCAATTTTATACCCCAATCTTGTGTTTGTGTCTTTCTTGGTTCCCCGGCAGGGGTGTGTTGCCCTTACATACACAAATATGGTTTTTGTGTTTTTTAAACTACAGATGTGTTTCCAAAGCACAGGCCTCATTATTTTTTGTACATGCTATCTAAGATATTTTGCCATTATGTATGATATCTAGGACTCTGAATGAAAATAGTATCAAACACATATGAACATATGTTTGCCAAGTTTTCTTCATTTGAAGTTGAGTCCTCTTCAGAAACAAACATTTATTAAAAAAGTGGGCCAACAGTATCTGCAGGGATCTGGTTCCAAGATTTAAGAATAGTAAATGGCATCCCTCATATAAAACAACGAAAAACTGAAACGAGTGCCAGAGAGAGCCTGAGGATCTGTGAAATGGCAAGACAAGAACACTATAGCAGGATAGTGCTTGCTTTTTGGACCCCCCTCCCATTTTTTTCAAGCAGTGTTTAGTCAAACAATTGGATGAAGAACAGCAGATATGGAGGGGCAATTGTATCCACAGCACAAATTTGCCTGTATGTATATTGTCGTTTAATTGCTTTGTTAAATCTGACTAAAAATATCAGCTGTAACTCAGTTAATGCAGCAAATGTATCAGGGTCTGTATTTCTAACACTCACATTGTTGGGAATTCTTTTGAAGACTTTACTATGCTATTTCCAGTGTTCATGAACCATATGAACTCTTGTAATATAAGAAGCACACAGTATTTGCTGAATTCCTTGACTAAGCTGATCAGTCATACTTCTAAAAATGCTTACAATGTAGAAAGCTGCCTGTTAAAAGTCACTACCATTACCATGACATATAAAAAGTTTACTTTTGCCATCTGGGAAATGGGTCTTAACATAACCTTCCCTTTTATTAACAATTAGACAATTTTTCAAGAAAATTTTAGTGGAGAAAAGAACTCCTAGTGAAAGTACTTCAGTCTTACATTTGTTAGAGTAATTTCCATAGAAATATATACAGTGCTCCCTCACTTTTCGCGGTGGTTACGTTCCAGGACCAATGGCGAAAAGTGAAAATCTGCGAAGTAGGGACACTATATTTCTGTTTACAATCTCACTGGCAAGTAGCATTTCTGTCTGCCGCTGCCTTGTGAAGCAAAAGCAAAGCTGCTTCGGCCTCCTTTTCTCTCCTTTCAGCTTCTCCTTCCTTCCTTAGGCTTCTCCTTATGAAGGAAGTAGAAAGAGGGATTTGTAATATTATTTTATGATTTATACTATTATTTTAATGTTTATTAAAAAACCGCAAAACAGCAAGTCCGTGAAAAGTGAACTGCGAAGTAGCGAGGGAACACTGTAAAATGTATCTGTTTCAATATCCTGAATTCCCCACTACCTACAATCTGGCAAGAAAATCAAAGCTTTCTGCATTTGCTTGTTGCCTTCACCATTATAATCTGGATTTCTTTCCATAGATACATTGAAGTCCTTGCTACCTTCCAAAGATAGATGTCTGGTTGTGTGGTTGGAGATTAAATCTCCCAATTCCTCCCCCTCCCCTAACAATTGTAATGGATAGAGGATTTGCTTCAGATTATTTGAAATCAGAGCTTGGTAAAAATGCCAATTAAAATGAACTAGTTATGTTCTAATATTTACTCTTAATTAATGCATTGGTTAAGAAGGGCACTATTACAGCTTAGAAATAATTAATTAAATTGAGCTGTTAAATTGCTTAATGCATTTCTATCTAGTAGATTTGTTGGTTAAGACCATATATTCTAGTCTAGTCCTCTGTTAAAAATGAATAAAAGGATTTGCCTTGGGTAGAATTGAAATATGCGGACCCCTTTAAAATGCTGCGTAAAAGTTCATTGAAAAGGTAATTTTTTGGTTGGTAACTTCATGGTATGCAAATCAAACTGTCATCATAATAATGTACTAGTGCTTGTCATTTCTGACTTATAGCTACCCTAAAATGAACTGATCACTGGATTTTCCTAGCAAGTTTTTTTTTGAAGAGGGGGGTTGCTTTTGCCTCCCTATATGAGGCTGAGAGTGTGACTTGCCTGAGGTCATCCAGGGGGCTCCCGTTGCTAAGAAGGGACTTGAATCCTGACTTCCTACATTGAGTTCCAACACTCAAACCACTATACCACATTGACTCTCAATATTATATGAATTCTTACTAAATTTTCCTTGCCCAAGAAAGAAGTGATCTGAACTAGACTTGTAAGATGTTTGCTTCCTTATGAGTTGATAATCCATACATTTTCCTTATTAAGAAATTATATTCTGTTTTGGACAAATGTTGAAAAATAATATTATGCTTTATCATCCTTAATTATTTATTTTTTGCTACTTTGTTCATTAAGTCCCCACTCCTGAATTTCTATACCATACTTACAGTTTTCAATGTTGGCATTTCACATATTTTTTCAGTTTTCACTTTGATTCATAGGTACCTTGATTTGCACTGTGATTACTCTGCAAATGGCAATTGGAAAACAACAAATACTGTTTCAAATCCCTTGGTTAATCTGACAACAGTGGACATTTTTATAGTGGCAAAAAAGAAACTGAAAGTGAAACGTTAAAACAAAAATTGGGCGAACTACAGCCTCCAGGAAAGTCAGCATTTAAAGGAAGTATTGAGAGGGAAACTGAAAACAAGAATTTCAGTTACATTGAATTGCAATTGTATTTCAGTTGTTTTATTCACTCCCACTTTTGCTCAAATGCTAGGTGAAGCATTTAATTTTTACTGCAATGACACTGAAACTAAGAGAGGGGCAAAATATACATTAAATAAATAGAAAAATAATAAAAATTAGTCTTCTAGTAACCAGCAAACTGACACCAGCCAGAAATCTGGTAACATTTGTTAAGCACGTGTGAGGAAAGTCAAGATAGGAAGACTGGCATTTAAGCTGAATGCTTAGAAGCTCTCCAAGTACAGTCTCCGAGTTACAAACATCTTTTTTTTATTGAAGGGTTTTATATACAGTTATTAAAAAAAAACACAGATGGGGGAAGGTAAAGGAAAGAAAAAAAGGAAAGAGGGGAAGAGACAATGAGGGGGATAGAGGGATAGAATAGGGAGGGAGGGGGGAGAATGGGAAAGTTAGGGGGTAGTTGTCGATCTTCCATTCTCAGCACGTCGGTTTAATTATTCACTGTTAGTCTCTTTTTCCAATTCTCTCTGGATGGATTTGTATCCTAGTCTATCCGTTCCAAATCCTGTAAGTTCATCTTTACATTGAATCTTCAAGTTGATTTCTTATATTCTTCATAAGATGTCCAATCTGTGCTCTTAATTGATTTTCCTCTGTGCGTTCTGACCAGAAATGTTAATAAGTCTATATCATATATTTCATCTAGTTTGTCAAGCCAGTCCTCGATATTAGGAATATTTTGCAGTTTCCAATGTTTTGCAAATATAATTCTTGCCGCTGTATTTATATAAGTAAATAAAATATCATCATTTCTATCAAACTTTGTGTCAGTTATTCCCAGCAGATAGTATTCTGGTTTTAGAGGGAAGGTCCTTTTTAGTATTTTCTGAGTCTCTATGTGGATCGATTTCCAAAATCTGTGTGTTTCCTCACAAGACCACCAAACATGGAAGAAGGATCCCACTTGTTTCCTGCATTTCCAACATTTGTTTTGTACGTTTGGATACATTATCCCTAATTTTTTTGGGGTGATGTACCACCTATGGAAAATTTTTAGCCAATTCTCTTTTAGGGCAATAGCATAAGTATAATTTAATTTTTTGTTCCATACTTGTTCCCATTCCTCAAATTTAATTTGTCTACCAATGTTTCTGGCCCATTTCACCATACATACTTTTACAGTTTCAGTTTCAGTTGACCATTCTAATAGTTTGTTGTATAATAATGTAATACTTTTCTTCCCATTTCTGAGTAATTTGTCCCAAATTGTTATCGTTTCGTTAAAACCTATTTGATTGTCTTTTAAGTATTGCTCTTTTATTTGGGCATATTGGAACTATGATAAATTACGATATGTCTCCCTTAATTCGTCTAATTCTTTCAACTGAAGCCGAGTTACAAACATCTGACTTACAAATGACTCATCGTTAAGAATGGGGGTGAGACCACGGGAAGTGAGAGAAATCTCCCATGGGAAGGGAAATTCACTCCTGAAAAGAGTTATCATGGGGAAAAGGTGTCTCCACTTAAGTTTTCTCACCAATCCTTGTTTCCACAGCAAGCCAAATTTTTCAAAGTCCAATTCTCACAGGGGAAGAAAGTGAGATGAAATCTTCTGGACAGGGGCAAAGGCATCAAAACAAGCACCACAGGGGTGTTAACCGTTCCTTGTGCTATCCAAAGTTAAAAGGTACATATTATTGTCTGGAGTTACACTTAAAAAATGTACCTGTTCCGACTTACAAACAACTTCAACTTAAGAACAAATTTGCAGAACATATCTTCTTCATAACTTGGGGGATGCCTGTATTTGACTGTACAGACAATCCTACAATTTGGAGAGAGAACCAACATCAGAGCCTGCAAAGACCTACCATGTTTCCCCGAAAATAAGACAGTGTCATATATTAATTTTTGCTCCCAAAGATGCGCTAGGTCTTATTTTCAGGGGATGTCTTATTTTTCCATGAAGAAGAATTCACATTTATTGTTGAACAAAAAAATGAATATTTATTATATACTGTACAGTAATTGTCATCACAAACCAGCATAACCAGACAAACTGTGAATCCTATCAAGAATTTCTTGTTACTACCAATATTTCCATGTACAACAATCTATGGTACATACATTTACCAATCCTGCATGCTCTGGTGTTCTGTTCAGCGGGCATGCTTCCAAACAAAATCTGTGCTAGGTCTTACTTTTGGGGGAGGCCTTATATTTAGCAATTCAGCAAATCCTCTACTAGGTCTTATTTTCTGGGGATGTCTTATTTTAGGGGAAACAGGGTAGCATCAAAATGGTACAATAGAAGTGAAGATGAGGAGGAGCATTTCCCAGTGCCTGGATATGGACTAATATATTTGATTAATGTCTACTCACTAAGTTCAATAAAATGGAAATTATCTAAGTTTAGATCCAAAGTTGGTATAGATCAGGAATTGGTTGAGAGGGAGCTGAGGGCCTGGAGGCTTGTGAATGACAGCTTCTCCAGGCATATCATATAGCCAATCCCCATTTTGCTTTTTCCTGAGAATCTGATTTCAGAGTTCCAGCATCAGAAATGAACTGCAAGTGGAGATTTCCACAGCTACAGGGAGAAGATATCTCACTCTTGGCCTCTCTTTCTGAGTAGATCTCTGCCCTTTAAGTGAGATATCCAAAATCCTATAGCTCCTGAAATGCTTCCTATAGGTGATAGAACTGTATGCCACATCCTGGTTTGTTCATATATTTCAGCTAGTTTAAATATCCCAATTTCAAAGTCTTTAAAATTGTCTGTCCTAAATCTTCCAACAAAATAAGATGAGCTGAAATGAATGAGACTTGTTAGTCATCTCTTACATTTAATGCAATCAGTTTCAATGGGATTGCTGAAGTTGGAACTGACATTGAATTTAGCCCACAATAGTTTGGAAATAAAAAGTAATTGTACCACTCTGTTTTTCAAGGATGCTGTTAGCAGCAATCCATGAAAATCAATAGGACTTCAAACATGAATCATCACTTATTTCTATGAGTCAGTCCTAATTGTGATTAAATCTGGATCAATCAATTTTGTTGAAGATATTTGCCCTTCTTTAAACTGTGTTTATATCATTTCTGTCTGGACTACCTGTATCTTGGTTTGTGATTTATACCTTTCTTCAATGAATAATTATGTTTTAGTTTTGTACATTTAATTTATTATAGTACTGTATTAATTTGCCTTTTTTAAACTGGTTTGTAGTTGGTGAACATGGTTCAAATGATGGCTTGTAAATATTTAAATAAATGAAAAGCAGTCTAGAAAGATTGAACTGATATGAGTCATCTTTTATTTTGAGATTTCTGAAATTCTTACTAGAAATTAGTGTTGTGTATGGAATTGCTGTTCGTCTTGTGTAGTTTCATTCATTTGATCTCATTTTCATATTTATTCAAAAATGGGGCACGTATATGAACAGAATTTTTGTCTGGCTTATGAAAAAAATGAAATTTTCAGACCATTGGCTGCAATGGGAGGGTTTCCGAGGATTCCCCCCCCCCCTCCCGCTCAGTTTTTAGACTAGAGGGGTGAAAATCACCAGACACAGGGGGCATTTCGACTCCTTTTAGCCCACCAACTTTTAAAACATTTGTGTCTTCCCTGGAGTACTATTGTAATTAATATTATTATTATTGGGGTTGTTGTGTGTTTTTCGGGCTGTATGGCCATGTTCCAGAAGTATTCTCTCCTGACGTTTTGCCCACATCTATGGCAGGCATCCTCAGAGGTTGTGAGGTGTATGGTAAAACAGAGGAATTCCAGATACGAATCAATCAGGGGCAGCTAACGACTTGGAACAAAGGATTCCCCCAGGCGGGAAGAAGCCAGGAGATGAAGCTTCTTAAACTATATAATGCTAATCAATGTGATTAATTACAACATTCACACTGGCCTCCAACATACAAGAGTTATTTCTCCCACCCTGGACCTTCCACAGAAATATAAACCTTCCTTTCTTAGTTTTCCCATATACCTCACAACCTCTGAGGATGCGTGCCATAGATGTGGGCGAAACGTCAGGAGAGAATACTTCTGGAACATGGCCATACAGCCTGAAAAACACACAACAACCTGGAATTCTAGCCATGAAAGCCTTTGACAACACATTATTATTATTAACAGCCACTGGCACACATCAGATGTAATGCGAAGCCCTCCCCTCTCAGACTCAGCTTAGGGTCCCAGGATAACAAGCATTATTAATATTCATATTAATAATATTATTAAAACCCTTTGGCACACATCAGATATAATGGGGAAGCACTCCCCTTACAGACTCAGCTTAGGGTACCAGAGTAACTATTGTTATTTATATTAATATTATTATTAACACCCATTGGTAAGGAAAACAAAAGCAAGCACGATGACTGTGCAGCTTTCATTTTTATGTCGCCTTTCGTTTCCTACGTAAATGTCATTCGTTTTGTGTAGATGAACGGTCAAAATGAAATGATAGCACAAAGGAAACAGGCTTTTTTTTTGCGCACATCTCTACTAGAAATGTGAACAAAACTTGCTGTTGCAGAGATTTTGGTCAAGACAGGATTTGAAAGATTCCTCACTCCCTTAAGAGGTCCTACATGATTTGGGTCCAGATTACCTAAAAAATCGCCTTCTCTTATACAATCTGCTTTGAACACTTTGGTCCTCTGGGGGTGTCTACCCCAGCCTGACAGAACCAGACTGGCGACCATCACCCAGAAGACCTTTACTTTGGCCACCCCACGACTGTAGAATGACCTGCCAGAAGAGGTCCAAGAGCGAAATGAGGTGTCGGGTTTTAAAACACATCTGAAGATCTAACTCTTCTGGCAGACCTATCCAGCCAATTTTAATCATGAATTTTAAACCTGCGTCTTGTGTTTAAATGCTTGTTCTGTGTATTCTATAGAATTTTTAAGATGATTATGTGTTTTAACTATGTTGTAACCTACCTTGAGCCGCAAGGAGAGGTGGGTAAGAAATATTATTATGATGATTATGATTATGATTATTAAGGCCGGGATAATTTCGCAACTCTACTGAGAAGGCTTTTTAAAATAAAAATAAAAATAAAAATACTTACGTTATTAGAATCATAGAATCATAGAATCATAGAATCATAGAATAGTAGAGTTGGAAGAGACCACATGGGCCATCTAGTCCAACCCCCTGCTAAGAAGCAGGAAATCGCATTCAAAGCACCCCCGACAGATGGCCATCCAGCCTCTGCTTAAAAGCCTCCAAGGAAGGAGCCTCCACCACGGCCCCGGGGAGAGAGTTCCACTGTCGAACAGCTCTCACTGTGAGGAAGTTCTTCCTGATGTTCAGGTGGAATCTCCTTTCCTGTAGTTTGAAGCCATTGTTCCGTGTCCTAGTCTGCAGGGCAGCAGAAAACAAGCTTGCTCCCTCCTCCCTATGACTTCCCTTCACATATTTGTACATGGCTATCATGTCTCCTCTCAGCCTTCTCTTCTGCAGGCTAAACATGCCCAGCTCTTTAAGCCGCTCCTCATGGGGCTTGTTCTCCAGACCCTTAATCATTTTAGTCGCCCTCCTCTGGACGCTTTCCAGCTTGTCAACATCTCCCTTCAACTGTGGTGCCCAAAATTGGACACAGTATTCCAGGTGTGGTCTGACCAAGGCAGAATAGAGGGGGAGCATAACTTCCCTGGATCTAGACGCTATACCCCTATTGATACAGGCCAGAATCCCATTGGCTTTTTTAGCTGCCGCATCACATTGTTGGCTCATGTTTAACTTGTTGTCCACGAGGACTCCAAGGTCTTTTTCGCACACACTGCTGTCAAGCCAGGCGTCCCCCATTCTGTATCTTTGATTTCCATTTTTTCTGCCGAAGTGAAGTATCTTGCATTTGTCCCTGTTGAACTTCATTTTGTTAGTTTTGGCCCATCTCTCTAGTCTGTCAAGATCGTTTTGAATTCTGCTCCTGTCTTCTGGAGTGTTAGCTATCCCTCCCAGTTTTGTGTCGTCTGCAAACTTGATGATCGTGCCTTCTAACCCTTCGTCTAAGTCGTTAATAAAGATGTTGAACAGGACCGGGCCCAGGACGGAGCCCTGCGGCACTCCACTTGTCACTTCTTTCCATGATGAAGACGACGCATTGGTGAGCACCCTTTGGGTTCGTTCGCTTAGCCAATTACAGATCCACCTAACCGTAGTTTTGTCTAGCCCACATTTTACTAGTTTGTTTGCCAGAAGGTCGTGGGGGACTTTGTCGAAGGCCTTACTGAAATCCAGGTACGCTACATCCACAGCATTCCCTGTATCGACCCAACTCGTAACTCTATCGAAAAAAGAGATCAGATTAGTCTGGCATGACTTGTTTTTGGTAAATCCGTGTTGACTATTAGCAATGACCGCATTTGTTTCTAAGTGTTCGCAGACCACTTCCTTAATGATCTTTTCCAGAATTTTGCCTGGTATTGATGTGAGGCTGACCGGACGGTAATTGTTTGGGTCGTTCTTTTTTCCCTTCTTGAAGATAGGGACCACATTCGCCCTCCTCCAATCTGCTGGGACTTCTCCCATTCTCCAAGAACTCTCGAAGATAATTGCCAGTGGTTCTGAAATAACTTCCGCTAGTTCCTTCAGTACTCTTGGGTGTAGCTGATCTGGCCCTGGGGACTTGAATTCGTTTAGAGAGGCCAAGTGTTCCTGGACAACTTGTTTACCTATTTGGGGTTGGATTTCCCCCAATCCTTCGTCCATTCCGTGTTGCTGAGGTTGAAGATGGCTTTCTTTTTCTGAGAAGACCGAGGCAAAGAAGGCATTAAGTAGTTCTGCCTTTTCCCTGTCCCCTGTCGCCATCACCCCATCTTCTCCTTGCAATGGCCCTATCGCCTCCTTTTTCTTCCTTTTTCTACCAACGTAAGCAAAAAAGCCTTTTTTGTTGTTTTTTATGTCCCTGGCAAGCCTGAGCTCATTTTGCGCTTTAGCCTTGCGAACCTTTTCCCTACAGGTGTTGGCTATACGTTTGAATTCTTCTTTGGTGATTTCTCCCCTTTTCCACTTCTTGTGCATGTCACTTTTGAGCTTTAGCTCAGTTAGAAGTTCTTTGGACATCCATTCTGGCTTCTTTGCACTTGTCTTATTTTTCTTCTTGTGGATAAATCAACACAAAATGTTGTGATTGATTTTTTTTACTAAATTTTTAGACTTATGGTGTACATGAGTATATACAGTGCCTATCCAATACTACTTTTTGTGGTTTATGCAACCAAACTAAATTTGCTGTAGATCTGCACATTTCCTAAACATGTGGGAAATTCTCTCAGAGCAGAAGAAAATATCCTTGGAACTGATACATATGCAACATCTCCAGATCCTAAAGTGGGGAAAAATATATCCTTGCTGCAAAATAGGTGTCCAAATATATGGCAAATTTAACATGTGAGTATGAACCTGGTCAGAAGTGATACTGTTGACTTTCACCAAGTTACTGATGTGACTATGAAGTAAAGAAAAATACATCTAGATTGGAGACTATAATTTATAGAATCATAGAATTATAGTCTCCAATCTAGATGTATTTTTCTTTACTTCATAGTCACATCAGTAACTTAGTGAAAGTTAACAATATCACTTCTGATCAGGTTCATACTCACATGTGAAAATGCCATATATTTGGACACCTATTTTGCAGCAAGGATATATTTTTCTCCACTTTAGCATGCGGAGATGTTGCATATACATCAGTTTCAGTTCTATGAAGTAAAGAAACATACATCTAGATTGGAGACTATAATTGTGAGAAGCTAGGCTAAATAAAGCAAAGGAGTCTTGGAAAAAAGCAGGAAGTGGTGCCAAAATTACAGAAAAAATATTTCTGGTAATGAGAGGAGAGAGCATGATCCTGTGTATTAAATTTCTGAAGTAGAAATGATGATATTTCATATTTCACATTAAAGTTGCTCTTTTTGACAAATATTCTCTGAAATAAGACATCTTTTTGTGAGAGAATTCACTTTCAAGTTTCTTTTTTTACTTTTTTATTTTTAAGTACAATAAAAGTGGGGGAACAATTAGGATTGTAAGAAAGAAAGAATAGAAAGGTCAAGATGGGGGAAAGCAGGAAAAAAAATCTAAGAAACTGGTATTTCTGTTACTTTCAGATCTTCAGAGTTGTGAATCATATTTCCTAAGGATTGTTTTGTTTCTAGCATTGATTTTCTACTTATTGGTACTTGAGTTATTTTAGTCCAATTTTAATTTAGTCCATTTTTATTTTCTCTTTCTCCAAGAAGAGTCTTAATTTATTCCAGTCCGTTCACTTTCAAGTTTCTGATTCAGTATTAGTTCCACAGGTGGCCATAGGTGAAGGTGTAGCTGTGAGGAACGCATTACCTATTGAGAGGATAGCTGTTTCACTTCCTGTTACAATAAATAGAGGCTCCATACTAGTAATGTTTAGTGGCCTGGGTGTACTTTGCAAACATACCTTTCTTTTTAATTTAGATCCAGAACTGTAGTAATATTGCTGTCACAACAGGAAGGGAAAGCTTAAGGGGTATTTTAAAAAGTTTATCACCAGAAAGCAGTGCAGAGTGTTGCATAATGTAATACACTAAAATACTTACCTTTTCATTGGGACTCCAGCATATTTACATACTACATTATATGGCCTACTTATTCTTTGGCAGGAAAAGGCTTGCTCTCCTGCAATATCTCCTCAAATATTACATACATTTTGCATTACATAGCTATTAATTTCTTATATGTTAAGATAGCCATAGATAACTCTCATCAATCTTGCTCCTTGGAGAACAACACAAAGATGGAGACATTTTTCACAAGATTTGGCTGATGCAATCTCAGCATAATGTTTATGACAAGGAGGCATATTCTTATACAAAAACAACTGAAGAAAGAAAATGCTGAACAAGGAAGTGCCTTTTGGGAATACAAAGGCAACAAATAAATAAATAAACACGATTGCTTCTCAAAAATACTTTGGTGGAAAGATATTTTTAGTGAGCAAAAATTTATAATCTGGCTAGTACTCCCTTGAAACATTAAATATTTTAAGATTTCCTGTGTTGAAGCATTGTTTCTTTTTGGGAAGATTTTTCTTAAATCACAATCAGAATATTTCCTTTTTATTTCTGGCTCTGTAGGCTTGAGCCAACAACACAGAGACTGTCACTGTATTATTAGAGTGTTGGGACATTTATTATGGTATATTTATTATTCATACATTTCGTAGATATCTGCAAAAAAGAGTTGGAGAAAGGAAGATCAGGAATATTGATTCAGAATAGAGGTCTTTAAAAAAAATTCAGCTCATCCTGAACAAGGTTATTGAATTCTATTTGTAATTTTGAACTTGCTATAAAATGTATTACGTTTTCATTATATGCAATTAGGAGTTTGATTTCTATTGCACTGCAGCATGGGATTTGTAGTGTCAAACTGATAATATTCAAATACTATCATACATAGTTCTGTGCCACTTGCATGTGCACAATGGATACATTTCCTGTTGGTGTCTGTCATTTATAAGGCATGGTCCCATTAAAAGTTATATAACCATATGGGATTTAGAGATACATTAGGTTTGCAAGATGAAGGCTACATGCAGAGGTATAGTTACAAGGGTGCAAAATGAAGGCATTGTCCCTAAAATATGAATGATACTACCCAATGAAATTTTCCTTTGCAATTGCAATTATGAAACATTTGAGATGAGCATATAGAAGTTTGCATCCACATTCTACATCAGCTGCATAGTTACATTTGAATTTTAGATTTGAAACTGTTCTGTAAGACTATGTAGATTTACTGTAAAACCACAATACACATTGTCTCAGCCCACCTTAAGAGCCAGCAACAAAATGAGGAATGAGGTCCATTGAGTTTTCTATCAAGGTGCAAGAATGGTGATGTTTGACTATGTGAGGCTATGACAAAAAAAAGACAAAAAAATTGTCATAGTGCTCCTGTTTCTAATTGTCACACCTTCTCTCACTCTGGTGCAGAGAGGTGAAAATGTGATCCTCATATTTTAATCATAAATTGAATGGGACCACTTTAGCTGATCTGCCTGCTGGCACTTAAGGTAGGCTTGCTGAATACAAAGAAGTTACAAATCCAGAACCCTTGCTTATGAATCTATAACTACAGTAGAGTTCTGGTTATCCGAGTTCCGGTTAACCGACACTCCGTATTATTCGAGGCACTGCCAGGGGCTTGGCAAGGAGGGAAGTGAGGCCTGAGAGGGACCCACCACTGCCACCACCGCTGTGCTCATGGCTGCCTCTGCCTCCCCCACCGCCACCACCGCCTCCTTTGCATCTTCCAGGGGCAGCCGGAGAAAGAGGGAGAGAAAAGTCCTCCTCCCTCTCTTGAGTTCCTTCCTGGGGCAGCTCGAGGAAGGGAGCGCTGCTCGAGGAAGGGAGCTTGAGAGAAGGAGAGGGAGAGGAAGCACCCCATGAGTGTTGCTAGGCAGCAGTGCTCACAGGATGCTTCCCTGAGCCGAGCATTCGTGGTAGGAACGAGCCCCGTCTCTTGGTGAGCACTCGCCCCTTGGGAAGTGCCCCGTGAACATTGCTAGGCAGCAGTGCTCACAGGATGCTTCCCTGAGCCGAGCGCTTGCGGTAGGGACAAGCCCCATCCTCCGGCAAGCACTCACCTCTTGGGAAGCATCCCGTGAGCCTTGCTAGGCAGCAGCACTCACAGGGCGCTTCCCTAAGCTGGATTGCCGGGAGGGATAATAGAGCCTCCCTATTATCCGTCAGTTCTGGTTATTCGACATTCGGCCCGCCCGTTTATGTTGAATAACCGGAATGCTTCTGTTTAGGCAACCAAAGGAAAAAACGAAAGGAACCAAGGGAATGTGAACATGATAAATGTAAGAGTTCACTTTAAATTCTGATCCTGTCCTCTGGGGTATTAGCTATCCCTCCCATTTTGTTGTCATCTGCAAATCTGAAAAACGTGCCTTCTATTCCATTATAGCACTTTTTTTCGTGTCAGGAGCAACCTGAGTTGCTTCTGGAGTGAGAGAATTGGCCGTCTGCAAGGACGTTGCCCAGGGGACGCCCGGATGTTTTTGATGTTTTACCATCCTTGTGGGAGGCTTCTCTCATGTTCCCGCATGGAGCTGGAGCTGATAGAGGGAGCTCATCCATGCTCTCCCCGGGTGGGATTCGAACCTGGCAGCCTTCAGGTCAGCAACCCAACCTTCAAGTCACAAGGCTTTTATCCCCTAGGCCACCGGAGGCTCCTTATTATAGCACTGAGCCCAGGGTATAACCTTGCGGTACCCCACTGGTCTCCAGGATGAGGAGGAGCCATTGGAAAATGCCCTTTGGGTTTGGCCAGTGAACCAGTTCCCAGTCCACTTAACAGTAGTAATGTTTAGCCCACATTTTACTAGCTTATTTGTGAAAATGCATTGGGGGACCTTGTCAGTGGTCTTACTGAAATCCAAGATATGCTACATCCACATAATTACCTTATTGTACCAAGGTTGTTACTCTATAAAAAAAGAGTTAAGGTTCATCTGGCATGACCCCTGTTGACTTTTTGTGAGTATGTCATGCCTTTCTAAGTGCTTACAGATTGCCTTTTGACTGATGTGCTCAAGAATCATTTCTGGTCTTGGTGTCAGACTGGGCAGTAAATGTTTGGGTCCCCCTTTTGAAGATGGGGACAATATGAGATAAAGTCCAGCCAATGCTGCCTGCGGTTCTCTCCCTTTGAGACCACAGCAATGGTAGTTTGAATGGACCTCAAGGCTTCCCTCAGCTGTTGGGTGAAGGCAAAATGTTCATCCCTCCTTTTGAGTCCACAGTAGTGATAGTTGAAGTGGTGGCAGGGAATTTTGCCAGTTGCTTGGCTTTTGTTAGTCAATCTAGCATCTTTTAGAGCTAGGATAGGAATGATGCAGCCCTTCCAATGTTGTTGGGCTGCAGCCAGGGGCGGCTGAAGCTATACGACAGGTAAGCAACTGCGGGTGGTGCCAAATTCCCTAGGGTCGCCGTTGAAGCGCCAGGGCCTGGAGCGCCCAGGGAGGGTTGCGCCTCTGCCTCCGACTAAATCCCCAGCCAGATGCTCAAGAGCGAGAGCATCACCCAAACCTGGGAGAGAGCACACGAGGAAGTGAGTAAGTGAGCGCATGCCTTGTCCTTTTCTTCTTTTCCTTAATGTTGCCAATTTATAAGCCGCCCTGAGTACCCCAGGGGAGAAGGGTGGGATAGAAATACCGGAAATAAATAAATAAATAATGGCAGTCCTGAGAGTCTGCTCCTGCTGGCACACTCTCTTTCTCTCTCTCTATTTGTCACTAATAGAAAGCCTTCTTCAGTGCTTTCGCTTCAACAGTAGCAGCAGCAGTAGCAAGAGGAGGCTTCAGACAGAGAGCCTGGCTAGCCACTTCTCTTTCTCTTTCTCAATCTCTCTATCCCTTTCTGTCTCGGAGATGAGGGGCAACCTGCCTTCTCTTTTGCTGAGTGAGAGCGTGCGTGAGCGAGCAAAGCTGGCACGTGCACTCCCTCTCTCTCTCTCACACACACACACACTCACACACAATGCTGGGAGACAGGAGGTGTCTCGTGCCTTTCAGGTTGCCTGCATGCGTTCCTTCCATCCACCTTTTCCCTGCATGAAAGACCGCCTCATATATAACAAGAAAGGACTTTACTTGCCTCACTTTCCCGCATACACAAAAAATAAATAAATACCTCAGCCTCCTCCCCTTCTATTCCCTTTATTACCCTGTTTCCCCTAAAATAAGACATTCCCAGAAAATAAGACCTAATAGAGGTTTTGCTGAATTGCTAAATATAAGGCCTCCCCCAAAAGTAAGACCTAGCAAAGTTTTTGTTTGGAAGCATGCGCATTGAACAGAACATCAGAGCATGCAGGATCGGTAAATGTACGCACATAGAGTGTTGTACATGGAAATATTGGTAGTAACAAGAAATTCTTGATAGAATTCACAGTTTGTCTGGTTATGCTGGTTTATGATGACAACTACTGTACAGTATATAATAAATGCTCATTTTTTTGTTCAACAATAAATGTGAATTATTCTTCATGGAAAAATAAGATCCCCTGAAAATAAGACCTAGTGCATCTTTGGGAGCAAAAATTAATATAAGACACTGTCTTATTTTCGGGGAAACACAGTAATATGTGTGCATGCCTTTGTTTGCTCCACGGTTAAAGACGCTTTCTTTCTCTCCCCACCCCTGAGCTTTTCATCTCCACGCAACCACCAACAGATCTGGCTGCCAGATTTTACATTAGTGGACTCCCATCCAAATATTAATCAGAATTGACCCTGCTTAGTTTAAAATAAAATCTTGATACCCCAAGTTTAGGGTAGATCTTTAGATTATCTGTAATTTCAGTTTGCTTCATACCGTGTCTTTGAATGGTGAGGTGTCATAAATATTGGTGCTTGGGGGTTGATTTGGTCACAGTCTTACTTATTTATGATTTGACTTTGATCTTTCACCTGGCTGGTCTTTTCAAATTCAACTTTTTGCCATCTGTATATTTGGCACAATGTAGTGACTTTTAATTCAGCTGAATTGATTTTGCCCTTGTTATCGGTGTTTCCAACAAGCAACTACTTTATATTACTATAACACGGTGTTTTGTGTTTTGTACTAGACAATATGTGGCTTCTTTCCAGCCTAACATGCTGGTGTAGAAAATTGGAAGATTAGATTGTAAAATGCACACACAATTCTCTGTTACTTCTTAAATTATCTCAAATTCTAAATATACTTTTCATGTTTGTCAGATCAGCAACAGAAAATATCCAGTCTAAAAGTCTACTGAAACACTGTGAGGTAGTCTGGGACATAAATTACAAATCACATATGTGATTTGGCAAGAACAGAAATAACCAGCAGCCAGGCAGGTGGTCCTGAATAATATTTTCTACATTTGAAAGAAGCATGAAAGCAATTGATACATTAAATAAACTAACTAAAATGAATTTTCTTTTCTTTTTTTAACTTTTGTTTTCATCTTTCTTTCTTTTTTAGTTTTTGGTAAACTTTTCACTACATTAGGTCTATTATGACCATTCTTAATTTGATCAGTGACACCATGGGCAATGGAAGGCAAGTAACAACAATAGAAGCAATATGTAGATCATAGAGATGGCCTTCATAGCTTCCCTCTCTATAGCTCAAAAATATACATAGCAAAATATTATTTAAAAGGATTGTCTAAATCAGGGGTCCCCAAACTAAGGCCAGGGGGCCGGATGCGGCCCTCCAAGGTCATTTACCTGGCCCCCGCCCTCAGTTTTATAATATAATATTTTTATATCAGTTTTAATAATATAATATATTGTATATACATATAATATTGATAATAATATTATGTTATACAATATAATACTAATAGTAATACCATATAATAATATTAATTATATGTTATATATTACATATTATATAATAGTATAGTGGTATAGTTCAATATAGTAATATATAATGCTACTATTGTGTTATGCTAATAATATAATATATTGTATGTACATACAGCTGCTCTGAGTCCCCTTCGGGATGAGAAGGGTGGGATATAAATGTAGTAAATAAATGCAGTAAATAAATAATTAATTTTAGACTTAGGCTCGGCCAAAGTCTGAAATGACTTGAAGGCACACAACAACAACAATCCTAATTCACTTGACTATCTCATTGGCCAGTAGCAAGCCCACACTTTCCATTGAAATCCTGATAGGTTTATGTTGGTTAAAATTGTTTTATTTTTAAATATTGTATTGTTTTTTATTGTTGTTGTTGTTGCACTACAAATAAGACATGTGCAGTATGCATAGGAATTTGTTTTGTTTTTTTCAAATGATAATTCAGCCCCTCAACAGTCTGAAGGATTGTGGACCGGCCCTCTGCTTCAAAAGTTTGGGGACCCCTGGTCTAAATGGCTGAGGAACACTACTAGACGTTAGAAACCAAAGTAGTCCCTATAGTCTTGTTTTAAATTTATATTTTTCATATTATATTGCCTACTATACTAATAAATTGGACTGAGTAGGATTATTGCCACTTTCCTCAATGAATTCTGGATAGAAACTATTATTAACCACAAACATGAAAACAGAACACACATTAATTCAGAAATTTTAATGCAATTTAAAACCTTCAGCTGTTACTGGACTGCAAGATGGCACAGCCCTATAAATGTAGCAATGATGAGGATGGATAGATGGGAGCTGAAGTCCAACATCTGGAGATCCATTAAAATAACACAAAATTCTTATTGATTTGGTCAATGGTTTATTTTTAAAGATCCCACTCTCACTTCCAATTTGGGTCAAGTACTCTAGAGAGCAGCAAAGGAAACCCACCACAACACACTACATGTCACGACCCAGGCTGCAGAGCACCAATAACCATACACAGAGGCCAGAATCTATCTAATATCTTTATTGAAGGAATATATAAAGTTAATAAAAACAAGTGTAGAAAATAGTCCAGAATTAGACCTTTCAGGAAAGGTCAGAATTAGTCCAAAAAAGCAATGTCCAATAAGAAATATTAAGGTCCAAAGTTGTAATCCAATAACCGAAACACTCACTTTGCCAAGCAAAGTGAGGGGAGATGACAAGGTCCTTTAGTCCATGAAACTTGAGCGAGGCTAGGAAATAACTTGATACTTGAAACAAGGCTTGAACGTGGAACAAGGTAACTAAGAACAAGAACAAGGTCCGTGGAATAACTTGATAAAATCCGTGGAACAAGGCAAGGATTGATCCTGGGAAACAAGGCAAAGTCCGTAGATAAACAAAGGCTGGGAAGCAAGGCGAAGGCTGGATAGCAAGGCAAGGCTTGAGCAGGAGCGAGGCTTGAATCGGAGCGCGCTGTCCAGACACAACTCGCTCCGTAGGCTGACGAATTGACTCCGCGAAGTTACTACGCGGGTAAAACACCTAAATAGAGTCTAACTTTCCCGCCGAAGCAGTTCTCTGGGAATCAGAACCGAAAGCTAAACTCTGAGACCAGATGTGAGACTCCCCAAAGATTCTCACGAGAAGCAGTCTTAATTGGCCACATTCTTAGCTGCAATCCTCGCACTCCTGCGCGAAGCTGATTCCAAACTTCTCTGTTGTTTACAAAACTCCCGGCGCAAGAACACGGGAGAAGTAGGCTCTGGGCTTGTTTGACATACTTCTGGGAGACAACTTTCTTGCAGGTGCAAGGTTCCCAGATCTGCCTGGGAAAGATCTGGCTGAGAGGAATCCAGTTCAGACTGGGAAGGTAAAAAACCCAAGTTTTCATCTTCATCAGGAATTACAATGTCCTGAGCAGGACTACAAGGCCCATGGGTCATCACACTACAGAAGCAAAGGCCCACAGAAGGTGGGCAAGCATGGTAGCTCTGTAACAGAAGTGTGATCATGAATCTTTCAGATATTGCTAGATTGTAAATCCTAGCAGCCCTTGCTAGCATAGCCAATGGTGAATAATGCCGGAAGCTGCAGCCAGGGCTGACCCTAGGTAATTTTCAAGTGTAAGCAAACAGTATTTTGGCACCCCCCTCCAAAAAAAAACACCCCCAAATCAGGTCCTAAGATGTATATATCAACCCTCAGTTACCAAGAGTAAAATAAATAAATTAAAGCTTTGGAAAACAACAGTCAATACAAAGAAACACTACTGAGGGGGAGCAATTAACATTTTGAGAAAGCAGTGTATTTTTTGGATTGCTGTAGGTTTTTCAGGTTGTAGGTTCTTCCCTAGTCTCCAACAAACCTCATCATCTGAACATGCCTGCCATAGATGTGGGCGAAACATCAGGAGAGAATGCCTCTGGAACATGGCTATACAGCCCGAAAAACCTACAGCAATCCAGTGACTCCAGCCATGAAAGCCTTCAACAACACAATGTATTTTTTCCAGATGATCAAGAAATAATAATAAGGATGCCCATGGCTGTCCGCCATTCAGGCAGCTCTGCCCCCTTCCCTTCCAGGCTTACCTGGCTTATAGCTTCAGCTGCCCCTGGATCTGGACCACACTTGGCACACAGACACAACATGGCCAACTGTGTATACAGACGGAGTTTGGGGGTGATTTCCCTGGGAATCTGGGAGTTGTAGTTCACTCTTCTCCAGAGAACACTGAACCCAGATGACAATGTATCTGGACCAAACTTGGCACACAGACCCAACATGGCCAGCTTTGTATACTGGCGAGGTTTGGGGTGATTGACATTGGCATCAGGGGGTTATAGCTCACCTGTATTCAGAGAACACAGGTATCCTATCTGGCACTGTAGGATATATTTCAGAGAAAGGGAATGGCAAAACCACTTCTGAGTATTCCTTGCTTAAGAAAAACCTGTGAAATTCATAGAATCACCAGAAATTAGCAGGCGACTTCAAGGCATATACACACTAGGCTTGTGCAATCTGAGTCAACCTCGATGCATTTTGTTGTTCCAGATTTCATTGGGGGTCCTGATCCATTTTTCAGGAGCCTCCCGAATTTAGGAGGAAAGAAATCCATTTTAGATCCAGGAAACCGAAAGATTAATTTTCAATCCAGCCCATTGGTGGCAATGGGGGGGGGGGTACCCAAATTTAAGGCAAGGCTTTAAAAAACCTCCCTTCCTGTGATCCTGTCCCTTATTTCTTTAGAGAGGCCCAGGTTTAAGGTAAGAGCTTAAGAAACTCAGTTTTCTGCAATCTTTTCCCTTCTCTCTTTAGGGGAGACCCAGGTTTAAGGTAAGGGCTTAAGAAACCCTGCTTCCTGCAATCTTTTCCCTTCTGTATCTCGAGGAGACCTGGGTTTAAGGCAAGGGTTTAACAAATCATACTTTCTGTGATCTTTTCCCTTCTCGCAGCTGGCTCTGTCCCTGCACTCCATGTGTAATTGAAAGAAACCAAAAGCAGCCGGGTTTCGACAGCTGCTGTTCTCTTGTGGTTGAAAAAATTTGGTGGAGGACCCCATGCCATTACAGGCATTTGTGCCAATCGAACCAGCCAAAGACTTTTTTGAAAAAGGATCTGGGCATAAGTCTAATACACACATGCACACAATTGTTTTAATGCACCTTTACCCTAACAAAGCTGCTACTAAGTGAATTCAGATTCTTATAAAACCAGATGGCATTCTAGATGGGGTTGGTCTCATGGTAGCTCCCTGGGTGAATGGAAGTTGGTCATCACAGATTTCTGACTCCCAGTTGTTTAAGGCCACTTCAAAGCAGATAATATGGATTTTATATGGCAGTGTAGAAAGGGCGTAAGATGGCAGCAACAATATTACTTCCAGCATTTCCTTAAATGTGCAATGGAGAAGCCTTAAGGAAGGAGAGGAGGCAACCCGGATTTTTATGTGAATTGAGTGGTTTTCTGTATAAATCTAAATGGACTTTCATTCAGATCTCTCATATTATAATGCTTTAATTCTATGCTACAATTGATAGACTACGCAGTTCCAAGAAAATCATGCAAACATGAAGCCTGTTCTCCCCTGGTCTAGATTGCATTTAGAACTTACCATGGGCTTCAGCAGAGGAGGAAAAAATTCCTTTCATTTGACAATCTTATTAAAAGTACATTTTTATATCTCTTCAGACTAATTGCAGGATAAAATATGAGAATTGGCACATATGTGAGGGAGCAGAGTGGCCACTAGGCAGTGATCCGCCCTTATTTCTCTCACAGTTAGCAGCAACTTCCCGTCGCACGTCAGGAGGGGCAATGCCAGCTAGCTTATAGAGTTTATCAACAGGTGTAGGTTTAAGGCATCCTGTGATTATTCTGCATGTTTCGTTCAGTGCTATGTCCACCTGCTTCGCATGGGCAGACTTGTGCCAAACAGGACAGGCATACTCTGCAGTTGAGAAAGACAAGGCCAGGGCTGATGTTCTTACTACTTGTGGGTCTGCACCCCATGCGCTGCCAGTCAGTTTCCGCAGGATGTTATTGCGTGCAGCTACTTTGTGCTTGGTGTTCATGCAGTGTTTCCTGTATGTTAGTGTTCGGTCTAAGGTGTCACCAAGATATTTAGGATGGAAACAGTGTTCGAGCTCTTGGCCTTCCCAAGTAACTTTCAGTTTCCTGTTGGCTTCACGGTTACGGAGGTGGAAAGCACACACTTGTGTCTTGGCAGGGTTAGGCTTCAGGTGGTTCTCTTTTAGTAGCTGGAGAGATCTTTCAAGGCATTAGTGAGTTGCTTTTCAACTGTTTCAAAATCTTTTGCTTGTGTTGTTAGGCCAAGGTCATCAGCATCAAACTCTTTGTGAGTGGTGATTGTGGCTGATCGTTTGTGAAGATGTTAAACAAGGTCGGTGCAAGAACGCTTCCTTGGGGTAAACCATTCTTTTGCCTCCTCCATCTACTTTTCCTGCCCTGAAATTCCACATAGAAGCTGCGGTTTTCCAAGAGGGTCTGGACAGTTTTTGTAAAGTCAAAGTCCCGGGTAATATGGTAGACTTTATGCAGCATTTTTCTATGTTGCACCGTGTCATAGGCTGCCATAAGGTCCACAAAAACTTCCTGCAATGCAGCCTTTCTCATAGCCTTCCTCCAGGCCTGGCCCAACACGGCATGCTGGCCACGCCCCCGCGTTGGGCACCACCTTCCCAGGGGTGCTATTGAGCCACTGGGAGGCGGGGCCACACCCGGCGGAGGCGGGGCTGTGTGACGCGGAGGCATGGCCAGGTCTGGCCCCGCCTCCCGCGGGGCGCACCATGGCGCAGCCAGGCCAGGGCGCACCCTGCGGGAGGCGGGGAACGGCCACGCCTCCCACGGCGCGGGCCCACTGCAGCGGGAGTCCTTTCAGGCTGCGGCCTGGAAGAACTCCTGCCACAGCTTGGCTGCGCTAGGGTGCGCCCCGTGGGAGGCGGGGCCACGTCTGGCCCCGCCTCCCGCGCTGCGCACCCTGGCCCCACCTCCCACGCCGCCCGCACCACGGGTGGCATGGGCACCCGGCATGGGAGGCGGGGTTAGGGCGCAAGAGGCGGGGCCAGTCCTGGCCACGCCTCCTGCGGCGCAGGGGAGAGGGCACAAAAAATATTTGCATACCCCTTTAAATTTCCTCGGGCCGGTCCTGCCTTCCTCGATATGCTCAGTCAGGTGAAGAATTTGACCTGTACAGTTTTTCCTTGGTCTGAAACCTGCTTGTTGTGCAATAAGCCTAGGTTTGATGCCAGGCCCTAATCGATTTAATAGCATCCTCTCATATACTTTATATAGATGACATAAGAGAGAGATTGGTCGGTAGTTCCTGGCACTGGAGGCATCTTTACCAGGTTTTAAAATGGCAATGATCTTAGTTTTCCTCCATACTCTTGGAATCTGTTTGTGTGCCAAGCATTGATTATAGAATTTCAAAAGCCAGTTTTCAGCTTTGGGCCTCAAGTGTTTGATTTGCTCCATCATTAAGTCATCTAGGCCAGGTGCTTTACCAGTTTTACATCACTTGATGGCTTCTCTGAGTTCTTTCAGGTTTAGTGCGGGACACACACTAGACTTGGTCTTCTGTCAGGGATGGGAGGAAGGTGGCGGTGTGGAGGAGCTCACCATCGCTCCTTTGCCATGGACCGACCATCACCTGATCAGGTTTAGACTTACTGCGCCCCCCAACCTCTGCAGGGGTGGTGGACCTAAAATGGTCCGCCCCAGGAGACTTATGGATCCAGAAGGATTCCTGACGGCTCTTGGGGAATTTCCCGCCTCCTCGGCAGGTGATCCTGTTGATGCTCTGGTCTCTCTCTGGAATGGAGAGAAGACTAGGGCAATAGACACGATCGCTCCGGAGCGTCCCCTCTCGAGTAACCGAGCTAAACCAGCTCCTTGCTTTACTGAGGAGCTGGCAGCGATGAAGCGAAAGAAGAGGGAACTAGAGTGCGTGTGGCGATCAGAGTATAATGAGTCAGACCGAACACGGCTAGGCTCCTATCTTAGGGCATATACCGCGGCAATCAAAGCTGCAAGGAGAGTCCACCTTGCGGCCAACATTGCGTCCGCACAGAACCATCCGGCAGCGCTGTTCCGTGTTATCAGAGGGTTGTTAACTCCCACCAATCAAGGTGGGAGCCCTGATAACTCGGCAGCCTGCTGTGAAGCATTTGCTCGGTTCTTTGCGGACAAAGTCGCTCTGATCCGTTCCGACTTTGACACCATATTAACGGCAGTGTCTGAGGATGTAATGAGTGCACCTGCTTGTCCAGTTTTGTTGGATTCATTTCAATTGGTTGAGCTCGAGAATGTGGACAAGATCCTTGGAGAGGCAAGACCGACCACATGCATCCTAGACCCCTGCCCATCCTGGCTGGTGAGAGAAGCCAGAGGGGGTTTGGCCGAGTGGGTGAAGGTGGTGGTTAATGCCTCCCTTCGGGAGGGCAAGTTTCCAGCGAGCCTAAAAATGGCTGTGATCAAGCCGCTGTTGAAAAAGCCATCATTGGATCCCACTCAATTCGGAAACTTTCGGCCTATTTCCAATCTCCCCTATTTGGGCAAGGTCTTGGAACATGTGGTTGCCTCGCAGCTCCAGGGATTCTTGGTGGACACTGATTTTCTGGATCCGGCACAGTCTGGCTTCAGGCCGGGGCATGGTACCGAGACAGCCTTGGTCGCCTTAGTCGATGATCTTCGCCGGGAACTGGACAGGGGGAGTGTGTCCCTGCTGGTTCTGCTGGACCTCTCAGCGGCCTTCGATACCGTCGATCACGGTATCCTTCTGGGACGCCTCGCGGGAATGGGACTTGGAGGTACTGTCCTGCAGTGGCTCCACTCATTCCTGGAGGGTCGGTCCCAGATGGTGTCATTGGGGGACGCCTGCTCGGCCCCACAACCGTTGACTTGTGGGGTCCCGCAGGGCTCTGTATTGTCTCCCATGTTGTTTAACATCTACATGAAGCCGCTGGGAGAGATCATCAGGAGTTTCGGGGTCCGGTGTCATCTGTACGCAGATGATGTCCAGCTCTGTCACTCCTTCCCACCTGTCACTAAGGAGGCTGTTCAGGTCCTGAACCGGTGCTTGGCCGCTGTGTCGGACTGGATGAGGGCCAACAAATTGAAATTGAATCCAGACAAGACAGAGGTCCTCCTGGTCAGTCGGAAGGCCAAACAGGGTATAGGGTTACAGCCTGTGCTGGATGGGGTCACACTCCCCCTGAAGGCGCAGGTGCGCAGTCTGGGGGTGATCCTGGACTCATCGTTGAGCCTGGAGCCCCAGGTCTCAGCGGTGGCTAGGGGAGCCTTCGCACAATTAAAACTTGTGCACCAGCTGAGACCGTACCTTGGGAAACCAGACTTGGCCACGGTGGTCCACGCCCTTGTTCCATCCCGTTTAGACTACTGCAACGCACTCTACGTGGGGCTGCCTTTGAAGACTGTTTGGAAGCTTCAGTTAGTCCAACGGGAGGCTGCCAGGTTAATAACTGGAGCGGCGTACAGGGAGCGTACCACTCCTCTGTTACGTCAGCTCCACTGGCTGCCGATTAGCGACCAAGCACAATTCAAGGTGCTGGCTTTAGCCTATAAAGCTCTAAACGGTTCCAGCCCAGCTTATCTGTCTGAACGTATGACCCACCTCGAAGCTTAAGGCCCTGCTCGCGGTCCCGTCAGCCTCACAGGTGCGGCCACACAGGGCCTTTTCAGTAGTGGCTCCCCGCCTATGGAACGCCCTCCCCATTGAAATCAGGCAGGCTCCCTCCCTCCTATCCTTCCGTAGGAAGGTAAAAACTTGGTTGTGGGGCCAAGCTTTCGAATAAGAATCAGCAGCATTAATTACTATTATGTATGCTGGAACTCAATTGACAGACCCAGTCTTTTAAACTTGTACACGCCTATCTATATTTTATAAATGCATTTTATGAATGTTTATGTAAGTTAATTTTTTAACTGATTTATAGTGTATTGTACTGTTTTTATTTGTCTGTTTTATTGTAAGCCGCCCTGAGTCCCCTGTTGGGTGAGAAGGGCGGGATATAAATATTGTAATAAATAAATAAATAAATAGAGGAGATGACAACTGGTGGGTTTCAAGTTCTGGCACCCTGTTGATTTTCATCTTGATTCTGCTGCAGTTGGTTTCCCCATTCTGAATTAGCTGGTGGGCTATCTGGTCTGGTGTTACATTTGCATGTCCATGGTTGACCATATGACTGTTTGGAAGGGTCCTTAGATCCTTGACACAATGACTGAGGTTAGGCTAGCCTTACTTCACAATGAAGTCCCTGAAGTTCCAAGGCCTCATCAACACTGCTATATAAAATCCAGATTATCTGCTTTTGTTGGGTTTCATCCATGGATTGCACAAGTCTTTTGTGTCATCAAGTCTACAGACCTCAATGAGTAGCTAGACGAGAGACAGGATTAGTGTGAGGGATTCCTCCTCCCCCTCCACCCCCCCCCCCCCCACACACACACACATTCCCATTCATGCTTCCCAGAAGAGGTTTTGTCTTTACTCTTCCTCCTTGCAACTATCTTCTCCCCCTTTGAGAATGTAGCAATGGAATCTCTGTGAATTAACTTCCCTTTTAAAGGTATTTTCATTGCCCTGGGCTTGACCATGTGGCCATCCTCCATTGTTCCTTCTCACTTTTACTACCGTCTAGTGAAGATGCATTTTGCCTCTCTCTTACGCAAAATGTAGCTGCATGGACAGTTTGATATTTTTACCCTTTTTACTTCTGAGGGCCCTTCCACACTGCCCTTTATCCCAGGATCCAATCCCAGATTATCTGCTTTAAACTGGAATATATGAGTCCCCACTGCTAGATAACCTGGGATAAACAGATAATCTGGAATCAGATCCTGGGATAAAGGGGCAGTGTGGAAGGGCCCTTAGAAGATCAGATTTAGTTAGCTAGTTAGCTCCAAAGCCTTTTCTACCTATAATGTATTTCCTTTACTTCAATAAATATTTTTGAACCTAAAGTTTTGACTCTGCAAGCCTGTGCCTTCCTGTAAAATGGAAGCTTATCCTGGCTCACCACACTTAAGTTTCTGCTGGTTATAAAGTTTACTTCTAGTACTTTGCTATATTTATGGTGGAATAATTCCCAACTGAGGGTTATTTTGAGTCTAACAACAGCTCAGATTCTCCAACAGCTTTGAACTGGCTTATATGGAAATGTAGACTCAGGGCCCTTCTACACAGACATACAAGCCATAATATCAAGGCACATAATCCACAATATCTGCTTTGAACTGGGTTATCTGAGTTCACATTGTTATATAACCCAGTTCAAAGCAGATAAAGTGGACTTTTATACAGCTGTGTGAAAGGGGCTTTATATGAGTTTGAATTTATAATTTAGTTCAAAACAGATAATCTGGATTACATGGCAGTGTAGATCCAGCCTGAGATAGTAGTGACTGCTGGGGTGTTGAAGACTGAGGATATCATTTCATGTATATTTACAGTGTTATATTTTATTTTATTTGGCCTTGATTTAATATGTTTATGTAGACATTTTTCTCCTTGCTGGCACTGTTTGCAATTGTGCCTTCAGTATCTTACTTTTAAGAAACTACCATCCATCATTAACTCCCTTCTCTTTTAATATTCTTGTCCATGGAATCACACTCAGTATTTTCTTAAATTTCCTGAAGTCAGTTCTCCTAAAGTCTAGAAGGCATTTTTTATTTCTCTTAGTTTCACCCTTCATTTGTATCACAAACTCCAGGAGCACATGGTCACTCCCACCTAAAGATCCCACCCCTTCCACCCCATTGACCAGATCCTCAGTGTTGGTTAGGATCGGATCCAGAATAGCCAATCCTCTTGTTGCTTTGTCTACCTTCGGGACAATTAAACTGTCTGCAAGGCAAATGAGGAATTTGTTAGACTTTGTATTTTTGGCAAAGTTTGATTTCCAAAAAATATAGAGTAGTTGAAATTCCCCATTACTACTATATCTCTTCTTTCTGAAGTTTGGTCATCCTGGTCAAGAAAGACTTCATCCATTTCTTCTATCTGGCTTGGAGGTCTGTATTAGACCCCCCACAACTACATCTTTTTCAGTTTTTGTTCCCTTAATTCTTATTCAGATGCTCTCAACCTGGTTTCAGGATTGAAGTCTTGCATCTCATCACATGTGTAAATATTTTTGACATAAAATGCTACTTCACCTCCTCTCCTGTTTGGTCTATTTCTCTGAAATAGGTTATACCTCTCCATTGCTACATTCCAATTATAGGACTCATCCCACCAGGCTTCAATTATGTCGTCATAACAGTTTTGTCATGCTAAGAGTTTCAGCTCATCTTCCCAAGCTTTGGGCATTTGTGTAAAGATATCTAAGCCCGTGGGACATTCCCCTTAGCTGTTTATTTGAGATTATTGCCCCCTGTTTGGTACTTGCATGTTTGTCCACCCATCTTTTTAGCCTTTTGTGCGTTCACTCCAGGCCTTGATAAGCTACTGTTCTCCAAACAACCTAATTTAAAGTCTGACTGATCTACGTTGTGTGGGGGAGGGTGACGTTATCCTTGAGAACAGTAGTTTATCATATATGGGGCTTCAGGTACTAAACCTTTCTTTTCCTTAGTTGAATGCTCAGATGTGTGCACTTCCTAACACCAAAGTCAAATGTATCATATCCTTGAATGCCAGTCAATGGGAAACCTCAGTGAGCTTCCTATGTGCATCTGGTTGAACAGTGTATGAAACAGGGGGCTGAAAAAGACAGGACTTTTCTTCTTAGCTGACTTATAATTATTTTGTTATTCACATTAGGGTGACAGCAGTAGAATGAAGTTTGTGCTGTGACTAGAAACTGGAATAAGGATTACTGGAATTAAGCAAATAATAATCTGTTCATTCCCCTGTCAAAATATTCACACCTCTGATAGTATAATACCCCCCCCCCCCCTTTTTTAAAAAGTATGTCTGAGATACCAGAATCTGTACCTGTGTTAAATCATGTGCACTGTATAAACAGAGTATGTTTTCTTATTTTGAATTACATTCAGATTAAAGTAAAGTAAGGTAATACGATAAAATGGGGTACATCAGTGAGATGCAAATGCCCATCTTTTCCTATGTAACTGTGGCAAATGAAAGCACCCTGTACTGGAATTTTGTAAATCACTTATTTGAATGAGAATACTTTACATTGCCAATACAGTTATTGTACATAAGCACATTTTAAACCATTTTTAAGAGGATGAGCAATTTAAAGCTTTTTTGCATTAATTTTGTGCTGATTTACAGTACTTGCTACAGACGCATTAAGAGATTTAATGAACTTTACTGGGATAAAAATACTCAATTCAAATTAGTTCAAAGAACTTTTGCTAGTTTAATGGAATGTTTCAGTGGTGAACATGAGAATAGATAGTGTATTGCTGTTTTATAGTTAAAAGAAATTCTTATAGAAAATATATCTACTGTACCAAAAGTAATAGCATTCATTTTTATGAGTCATTAGCCTTTCCTTCTAAGAATAAATCAGAGGAATAACTTTAAATCATCTGTATTTTAATGTTTTGTTTGGGTGGAATGTGTATTTTAATATTTTGTTTGGATGGATTGAACTCAACACTGTTAGTTATGGACAGAGAGAGAAAATAATTTAATTCAGGGCTTGGAAAGTTACTTTTCAAAAGTAATTTGTTCCTATATTCACTGCAAAATTACCCATTCCTGTTATTTGTTACAATGTTGAGAAATGCTAACTTATATTCTTTATTGCACTGCTTGTTGGTGTACCTTTATTTTGGGAGAGGTGATGTCTTAAGGTTAATATAATGGTATACAATTTTTAAAATGTTAGACTGCTTCCTAAAATACTATTAAAAGTAACTTTTGTAAATTGCTAGAAACTTATTCATTAGATGAGTAGGCTAAATTTGTTCTTACTCTTACCACTCAAGTGGCATGTAAGGTCATAATGAGTTTAACAGATGAAAAGGATAAGAAACTGAAGGTATCTTTGAAATTGCCACCACCAGTTAAAAAGGAAAATCAAATAAAATGTTATAAAAATTTAAATTTAGGAGCAGTTAGCTTCTTCAGCCTTGGAAAAATGGAAGGGAAGACCATGGTAAGAGGACAGCATTTTGCCTGGGAAAGTGGACGTGGTTCCAGTGACTCTGGTGACTGATGCTGAGGATAATGCCAGTGCATTGATGGTGCATATTTCAGGTGAGTTTTCTGACACTAACACTATTCAGACAAGTTGATACAATTAGCCATGAAGGAGTCTGAGGCATTCCAGGTGAACAGGCATCTATTGGTTCTAGCAATAGCAGAGTGGGTCCTGTAGGAGACAGACCTACCATACAATATGGTTTAGGCTTACTGCAATCCCAAATTTTTCCTTGTCATTGTTATCTCTGAGGGGCCTATCCTGCAAAATGATTTTATTTGAGGAGGGGAGGGAGGTCATGAAGCAGGCTACAGTAGCAGATACTGTGCAGTTCTTTATAGTGATATTCCAGAAGGGTAGCAGATATTTATTGGGGGTGGGGGGAGAGGCATAGTTTATTGTGGTGAACATGTGGCTGTCTTTATTTTTCTTTATTGTGATTTGAAGTAAAGGAGATAAAGGGAAATTGAATGACAGGAACAATTGCAGCAGGCTATGGCTTCACCAGAGGGTGCCTCTTAAATCTAGTGTGTGCGAATGCTTACATACAAGTCCATTGGCCCTCTGTTCCTTTCCGATTCTCTTCCATGGCTCCACTTCTCCCTGCTTGACTGTGGTTTCTGGCAAACCACTTTTAGCTCAACTCAAGAGGATAAATCTTCACCATGTACTTCACCTCTGCTCTCTTGACACTTCTGCCTTCCACACATTATCTCTCTTTCCTGCTCATAACCAGTTCTTTATTGGCTTCCTTGCCACTCCCATTAGCACATCTCCCCTATGTGGGCTTCAAGTAAACCAAATTTCTGACTCTCAATGACCACTGAGAGCCACAGGATGGGAAGGTGATAATGTAATACCTTTGAATTGAGTTTTTCAGGTGGGCTTTCTAGATTCTAATCACAATTTGTCTATTGCATTGCTAATGCCTTTTCTTCTCTATTTAAATATCTGCTAATTTAAAATAGAGTTCTAATTTTGTCGGCTGCCTTATATTTGATGTTGAAAAGTTCAATATTTCTTTCTTGTATGGTCCTGAGCCTAGGTCTGAGCAAAAGGGATTTATCCATTGCTTGGATTTTCTTGTTCACACAGTAACCTGCTAGTGCCTACTTGATGACTTAGCCCATGAGAAATAAAGGAACACTTTTAATGTTTGATCTTTCTGGGTATTGAGAGTGATGCCATGGGGAAAAATCTATAGACACTCTGAGAAGCTTAGTGATTTTAAGGAGAGGGTTTCTGACTTCATAGTGGGTAGGAAGGCATTTCAGGAACTCACTGACCATTTAAATTTCATGTACAGGTCATGGCAGCAAGTAAGGTTGGGGGGGGGGGGGCATCTCTATGTCTGAAATAAATAAAGTCCAGAATAGGGTTAGGATAACTCAAGGATGTATTAAATCATTTTGGGGGGGAGGGTTGGCGGATTAAACTGAAATTCATGATGCCTTAAAGCAGTGGTTCTCAATCTGGGATCCCCAGATGTTTTTGGCTTTCAACTCCCAGAAATCCTAACAACTGGCAAACTGGCTGGGATTTCTGGGAGTTGTAGGTCAAAAACGTGTGGGAACCCCAGGTTGAGAACCACTGCCTTAAAGGTCTCTTCAGATGTAATTGGTTCAATTGGTTTTGGGGTGTACTTTCATAGATATTGAGTGCTCAGGTGTGGCCTCAGAAATGGGCTGAAACAGGTTTGTAGTGAGATTTCACACTCCTGGATGCTTTCCAGTCATAGTGTTTAGATTAGGGGTGTGGAGCTGGCTAGCTCCTCTGTCCATTTCTGGTGTGGTAATATGACCACAACACAGATTCTTATTTTCTTGTCCTTTAGGTCCCCACAATTCATACATTTGGTCAAGGTCCTTACACTATAGTATCTTTATTGGTATATACACCACATCCACCAAAAAACCCAACTTGATCTTCTTGTGAGCTTCACTTGTTGTGTATTCTCAAAACCCTCATTTGTATAAATGAATTAAATCTGCAGTGACTATGTCAAACAGGAAAACTTGTTCCCTTTTCCCTGTCTCACCTGTGCCCTTACAAAGATTTTAATGTATTATTTTGTAAAAAAAAAAAACAAAACAAAAACAAAACAAAACAAAAACATCTGAAACTCCAGGGAATCAGCAGGGAAAAATAGAAAAGTTGAAATAAAAGGTCTTAGGATAACTCATAATTGACAAAAACTATCTAGGTAGAAAACTATGGCAGCCTGCCCATCAGTTGGAAGTTAATTTAACTTCAGATAAAGGAAATTTAAAGGTGAAAAGGAAAGTTAGACTTTAGATGAAAATAAAATAAAGAAACATAGTAAACCCCCAGGGATCAGTACGAAAGAACAATATATATGTGAAAATGAGAGAAACAAAAAGCCACCATATTTGACCCTAGGTTAAAGTGTGAGCCTAGACAAAATTATCGATCAAGAGAAAACTATAAGAGGAGTGAAGTATGGGCTACAGCTGACACAAAAAAGTATTTCTCCCACAAGTAAAAAAACAGCAACAATAATCATAAAGTGACTCAATACCCACTTTCTGCTTTTTGAAAAAAGTTGCTTTATGGCTCCCCTAAAAGGGCTTACACACACCTAAGAAAGGAAACAGTGGGCCAAAACAAAATCTTGATGAAATGGCCAGATGAGTACTACAGACACTGAGATCCCTTCTACACTGCCATATAGTCCAGATTATCAAAGCAGATAATCCATATTATCTGCTTTGAACTGGATTATATGAGACCCCTTCTACACTGCCATATAAAATCCAGGTTATTTGCTTTGAAGTGGATTATTTGGCAGTGTAGAAGGGGCCTAAATCTACACTGCCATATAATCCAGTTTAAAGCAAATAATCTGGATTTTATATGGCAGTGTAGAAGGGGCCTCACATTCAGGCACCAAGGAAACCCCATCAATAGCACTTATTCAAACAGGGTTTGGAAGATCTATTGGCCATTTGGGGATAAATACATTTCCCAGTAGGTAGCAATTGCCCTGATGTAAAACTAGAAAATCTACCCATATGACACTGTCCACTTTTACACCACCATATAATCTAGATTCTCAAATCAGATAATCCACATTGTCTTCTTTGAACTGGATTATGAGATTCTACACTGCTTTATAATCCAATTCAAAACAGATATTCTGGATTTTGTATGGCAGTGTAGAAGGGGCCTAATCTAATCCAGTTCAAAGGAGATAATGTGGATTATCTGCTTTGATAATCTGGATTATATGGCAGTGTAGAAGGGGCTTCAGATAGAAAATGATTTCACTGTGTAGTGGGTATCATAGAAGTTAGTTTGGGATCTACTAGTAGATCTCTACATAATTCACAATAGTTTTGTAGGTGTTTCTATCAGTTGACTAACAACAGCAATAACTAAATTCCCCCCACCCCCATATACAATTAGGCTGCTTTAATCAAGAAACATTGGGTGTGTAAATCCCTTCACCGAGCATAGGCTCAGAGGCCTTTTTGCTCCTTAATATTAAGGATGGGCTTTTGTCCCAAAGTTTTGTTAGGCACCTGAATGCTCTGCTTGGTAGAGCCTAATTTCTGGTTTTTTAAAAAAAAAGATCATGAAAAAGTGAAGTCTGACTGTCAGGCTCACTTCAAAGGACCAGTCTGAACGCAGATCAAAGATAGCTGCTCTCAAATCCAATCTTTATTGAAGAATACATGACTTTGGAAAAGTCGAGAATGACCTAATGTTTACATACACTCAATTTTATCACTTCTGATGCAACGTAATACCACACGTAAATATCATCATCAAACCCCACCCTCTGGATCACATTACTACCATTCCCACACACTACAACAATTTTAATTGTTTATACTTTCAACCCTGAGTTCCCAGGCTCATTTTATCTTCTCCCGCCAGGTGCAGGGTTATTTATGTTATGAAGCCAGATTCAGGGCTTGGAAATTCAGCCCTGGGATTTGGCTCCATGACATGGCGCCCTCGTTTTCTTCGTCCTCCTCTTCGGTTCTTTTTTCATCATAGTCCTGAAACAAATCAAACAACAACTCTATGTGTCCATTTTGTCCAAAGTCCCCATATACTTTTTCAGTAAGCTGCGATGGAATACTGGGTGTATTTTCCCTAAACTTTTTGGCAATGCCAACTGAAAAGTTACTTCATTGATAACACCCTGTATTCTGAATGGTCCAATATATTTGGGGCCCAATTTTCTCGAAGGTAGCCCCAATTTGATGTTTTGGGTACTTAACCACACTAGATCTCCTTTATCCAATTTATCACCTTCCACCCTCTTTCTGTCTGCGAACGCTTTATACTTTTTGTGTGCTTCCTTTAAGGATGCAGTCACTTGACTCCAGCATTCTAGCATTTGTGTTTTCCATTTCCCTGCCTCTGTTTCCTCATTCTCTGTCCATCTTGGTAACTGGGGCAAAGGCTGTATTTCATACCCGTAAACCACTTCAAAGGGGGTTTTATTTGTTGCTGAATGTATAGTCGAATTAAAAGCTAGTTCGGCAAAAGCCAACCACCTAGACCAGTCATTTTGTCTCATGTTAGAGTACATTCGAAGGAACTGCCCAAGTGTCTGCTGAGTACGTTCTACTGCCCCGTTCGTCATGGGGTGAAAAGCAGAACTTAGACTCCTTTCTGCTCCTAGCATTTCCAAGAATTTTTCCCAAAATTTTGCTGTGAATTGTACTCCTCTGTCACTGACCACTCTACTGGGACATCCATGCAGTTTGTAAATATGGTTTATGTACAATTCAGCCAGTTTCTCGGCCGATGGTAGTTTCGTCAGTGCTATAAAGTGGGCCTGTTTAGAAAACAGGTCTAATACTGTCCAAATATAACGATGTCCTTTGCTAACCGGCAGTTCCCCCACAAAGTCCATAGCTACACATTCCCAAGGCCTGGTAGGTTCCGCTACTGTTTGTAATAATCCCATAGGCTTCCCTCCTCTCGATTTATTTCTGGCACAATCATCACATTGAACAACATGATTCTTTATGTCCTTCCTCATTCCTGGCCACCAACAATGTTTTGCTATTGCCTTTGTTGTTTTTGTAATTCCTGTATGACCAGCGCTCTGGTTATTGTGAAAACGATGCAAAATCTTAATCCTTAATATTGCTGGGATATACAGTTTCTTGTTTACAAACCAAAATCCCCCCTTCTGCTCCCCCTTTTCTGCGTTGGATGCGATCCACTGATCTCCTTCATAAGACTGTTTCAGTTCGTTTCCCCAATTATCTTCTCCGTCGAGTTCAACCATAGCCGTGTTCTCCTTTTGGGTTTGCGCTCTTGTCCTGACAGCTAAGCCCCATTGTTTATCAGAGAATATTGTCCCCTCTTTTGCTGTGGTTATGCCTTCGTGTTGAGGCATGCGTGAAAGAGCATCTGCCAAGACATTCTGCTTCCCTTGAAAAAACTTTAATTGGAAATCGAACCTGCTGAAGTATTGCGCCCATCTAATTTGTTTGGGGGACAATTTTCGAGGAGACTTTAAATACTGGAGGTTCTTATGGTCAGACCAAATTTCAAATGGGATTCCGCTTCCTTCAAGGAAGTGTCGCCAGCATTCTAAGGCTTTTAATATGGCTAATGCCTCTTTTTCCCATATTGGCCAACATTTTTTCAGTTTCGCTGAACTTCCGGGACAAATATCCACAGGGTTTTAAGTTCCCATTTTGATCTTTTTGCAATAGTACTGCCCCGTACGCGCAGTCTGAGGCATCGCAATGGATTATGAAAGGGCTCCTGATATCGGGGTGTTTTAGGATGGGTCCTTCTGTGAAGCGTTCTTTTAGGGTTTCAAATGCCTTTTGGCATTCTGGCGTCCAACTCAGTTTGGCGCCAGGAGCCTTTACTTTTGCTGTCTCCCCCTTCCCTTTTGTTTTTAAAAGTTCAGTAAGGGGTGCGGTTATTTGCGCGAAGCCTTTTATGAATGATCTATAAAAATTTGCAAACCCCAGAAATGATTGCAATTGCCTCCTTGTTTGAGGCACTCCCCATTCTTTTACATCTGATACTTTAGCTGGATCCATAGCTAACCCTTCTGGAGATATCCGATACCCCAGAAAGTCAATTTGAGTTTTATTAAATTCACATTTGGACAGTTTTGCGTACAGCTTTGCTTCTCTTAGTCTTTGCAAAACTTCACGGACCAATTTCACGTGCTTTTCCTTATCTTCACTCACAATCAAGATATCATCAAGAAATATGAATACCCCTCTGTACAACAAGGGGTGTAATATTTCATTTATAAGCTGCATAAAGCAACCGCCTCTGTTTTTTAGTCCGAAAGGCAAAATTTTATATTCAAAATGGCCGAATGCGCAGGAAAATGCAGTTTTCCAAGTATCCTCCGGTTTGATTCTTAATTTATGATATGCTTCAATTAAATCCAGTTTAGTAAATATGCTCCCTTTCTTCAATACGGTAATTAAATCCTTTACTAAGGGCATAGGGTATTTATTGTCCTTAGTAATTGCATTTAAATTTCGATAATCAATGCACAATCTTAGGGAGTTGTCTTTCTTTCTCCTAAATAACACTGGGGCCCCGAGAGGAGAATTGGATGGTTTAATGAAGCCTCGCGCCAGGTTTTTATCAATATACTTCCTCAATTCCTCCTTCTCCTGCACAGACATGGGATATACTTTTGGTTTTGGTAAGTTTGCTCCTGGGGTTATTTCAATTTCTACTTCTATATTCCTTTTGGGAGGTAATTTACTTGCCTCTTTCTGATTGAAAACATCCACAAAGTCTCTGTATTCAGGTGGTAATAGCTGTGGGTCTATTTCACCTGATTCATCTCCCTCGTCTTCCTCTTCTGCAATTTTGCTTATCTCCCATTGCGTCTGCTGTTCTTTAAATGCTAGGCTCTTTCCTCTCCAATCTACGTCAGGATTTGCCTGTTCGAGCCATGGTATCCCTAATATTACGTGGTATGTGGCAATAGGGGCTATCACAAAGGATATTCTTCCTTCCCATTTGCCTATTTTACATGGGACCTCCCGTATTTCCTTTGTAGATACTTCCCCAGCAGCAACTGATCCATCTAGCTGCGAAAATGCAATTGGGGAGTCAAGCACCATCTGCTGGCATTTCAGCGCTCCTGCTAGTTCCGGAGTTATAATGTTCCTAGAACAACCACAATCCACAAATGCCTTGCAGGTGGCCCGATTCTCTAGCCCCGAGATGCAGATTGGCACTACTATCATGCGTTTGTCCCGACTCACCAATTTTTCCGGAGATTCTGGGGCTTGCACCTCCTCCTCCGCACGCCTCCCGGTTGCTGGCTTGGGTTTTGAGGGTTTTGGCGGCTCCCCCTTCCGTGCCCAACATTCTGCTGCTCGATGACCCGTCTTCCCACACACAAAGCATCCCGGTTTAGGTTTGTTGTCGTCTCCTCTGGAGGGAATCCCCGGCCTCCCTCCGGACCTTTCCTGCTTCCTCGTTTCTCCTCGGCCTCTCGCCACCGGTCTTTGCTGGCCACCGCTGCCTCTGAAGCGCTTCACTTGGGCCAGGGTGGATTCAACGCGCCCCGCTAGTTGAATCCATCCCTGGAGCGTTTCGGGGTCATCTCTGTGTGCTGCCCAGCTGAAAACCTCGGGGCGTAGTCCCTCTTTAAATATTTCCACTTTGGTCACTTCAGACCACTCTGGTACCCTTTCCGCGAGGTGGAGGAATTCCTCTGCGTACTCGGGCACCGTTTTGTCCCTCTGCTTTATTCCTTTAAGCTGGTCTCGAGCCCTCAATTGCTCTAGCCGGTCTCTGAACCGGTTTTCCAGTGCGGCGAGGAAGCGGGGCACTGACCTCAGGCATGGGTCGCATCTGGCATGTAGTTGCACATACCAGCTTGCAGCTCCTCTCTTTAGTGTGTTGCCGATGGCTCGAACCCTGCTTGCTTCGGAGGGGAATGTGTGGGCATTGTCTTCCATGTATCCTCGGATGCTAATTAGAAAAAAGTTCAATTCAGCTGATTCCCCTCCGTATTCTAGTTTGAGATCTTCCCTCCTTGGCATCCATTCTGCGGCCCGTTGATGCTGTCTGGGAGGCATCGGGAAGGGTTGCATCGGGTTACCTTGGACGGCCCCTCTGAACACGCCGCGCCCCACTCCGGTAGTCATTCTGCGCGGCTCCCGAAATTCTGCCGCCGCTGTCGGCCCTTCCACCCATCCGCATACGGGCCTCGCTGTAGCCCCCGCATCTCGTCTTCCCTCGTCGTACAGCACATTCTCCTCCTCTTCCTGGATCTCCTGCTCCTCTCCGCCTTCGTCTGCTAATCCACTGGACCCGATCCCTGGCCCCAGTGGTCTTTCCACCCCGACGCCCATTCGGGGGGTTGGGAGCTCTGTTGGAGATGGCGGCCTCAGAGTTCCCAGAGCTCGCTGGCGCTCCACTTCGCGTGCCATTCTGTCTCGGAACTCCAGCTCCTGCCAATATTCCTCATCTCCCTCGCCCCTCGCGGCCACGGGACTCTGCGTTGATGCTCGCTGGCCCCTCTGGCTCCAATCTCCTTCTTTACTTGGCTCTCTCTCGGCGCCATATCGTATGGGCTCCTTTTGGAGATTCTCTTCCAATAGTGGCACCAACCTCCCTACGGTTTCCGACAGCCTGGATAAATTTGTTTCCAGGATGGATAACCGCAGGGCCACGGTCTCCGGCATGCTTCCTCCAGATCCCCAACTGGTTTCCGCAGCCGCAGAGACGCCTCTTCCTCCCCTGGGAATCCTCTGGGTCACGCCGTCCGGCCTGGGGTACCCCGTAGAGGAAGCTATGGCTTGCAGCGTCTCTTCTCCCAACGGCCGGGCCCCTTGCAAAGGCCTCCCTGCTCCATTTGGGCTTTGATCTCCTTCTCCACTCATTATCACTTCACTGCGAATTCCGCAGGAGGGTGAGAACGGGATTCTCGACTTAAATGTCAGGCTCACTTCAAAGGACCAGTCTGAACGCAGATCAAAGATAGCTGCTCTCAAATCTAATCTTTATTGAAGAATACATGACTTTGGAAAAGTCGAGAATGACCTAATGTTTACATACACTCAATTTTATCACTTCTGATGCAACGTAATACCACACGTAAATATCATCATCAAACCCCACCCTCTGGATCACATTACTACCATTCCCACACACTACAACAATTTTAATTGTTTATACTTTCAACCCTGAGTTCCCAGGCTCATTTTATCTTCTCCCGCCAGGTGCAGGGTTATTTATGTTATGAAGCCAGATTCAGGGCTTGGAAATTCAGCCCTGGGATTTGGCTCCATGACATCTGACTAGCTTTGAATTCAGCGATTCTGTCTTTTTTGAAGTGGTAGTTGTTTAGCTTGTATTTTTTCTTTCTCTATTCTAAATAACTTGAATGAAGTTCATTTTTCAAAAATGTTTTGTACAAAAATCGTAACACTGCTTCTGTGAATCTATCATGCTGAGCATCTTTGTTTATAGATGTCACAGACTCTCCTGGGAAACTAAGTGCAGGTTCTAAATATATAAAATGCCCAGGGAAAGCTGAGTCTTATCTTTGACTAATGTGGAAGTCAGTCCTAAGAGAGCAGCTGTAAGATTATTTTATGTTGAAGGAACAGCTTATGAAAGAATGACTGCTTTCTCCTTTGTCCTGGAGACTGGCATTTGTTTGTCTCTAGCTCCATTTATGAAACAAGGGTAGGCAAGTTATATCCCCCAAATTATTCTGAGCTACAATTTACATTAGCCAAATATAACCAATATAAAGCTGAACATTAGAAGTTCTAAATTATATGCATTAAGACCACAGTATCCAAGGAAGATATGTTCCCAATTGGACTGCTGTTGCTTAAAATTGACAATGCCATTGAATTACCCTACTTCCGGTGCAGTTGTGATGGAGAATGTAGTGATTTCTAGAGGGGTAAACTCTCTAGGAATTTGCTAGATTCTCCAGTGCAATATACAATCATAGACTTACATGCATGCTTCTAGAATCACAAGTCTGCAACCTTGGCTAGGAAAATGTGTTGTTGAAGGCTTTCATGGCCGGGATCACAGGGTTATTGTGTGTTTTCCGGGCTGTATGTCCATGTTCCAGAAGTATTCTCTCCTGACGTTAGGCTTGGCTAGGAAAACTGAGCATCTATTTATTTTATTTATTTACAATATTTATATTCCACCCATTGCACCCCTAGGCTGCGTAGGCACCTTAAAATCACACTGGAGCCCCAGAATATAAGCAAGGAAGCTGTTTATTGATGGTTATAAGTAAACACAAGCAAATAAAGTTCAGAGTCAATAAAATGGGTTTAAATCCACAAGAGCAGTGTACTTAAAAATCTTGAAGCAACAGTCTAGAAAAATCATTCAAAGAATATAGTCCAAGCTAGATATCAAACACAGTCGCACAAAAAGCATCAAGAATAGTCCAAACAAGATTCAATTCCAAGGCATGGGACAAACTGGAACCACAGGAAACAAGACTAGAATGCAGGATTAAACTCCAAAGTAGTCCAAGGTAATAGAAATCCAAACTGCAAAGTTACTGGAACATTCAACTGGATTCCAAGGCAAAACAAGGCTGGAACTTGAACAAAATCCACGGCTGCAAGAATATCCAGGAACATGGAGCAAAGATCTTTCTCTCTTGAATTGCAATGTTGCCACCTCTGCCATAGCAGAGAGGGACCAGGCATTTAAGGAAAATTCAAGATCTTTGTTTCATGAGAAAACTATTCATTAGCACGCTTCAAAAGGAGTCGTTTACTTTTTCGTAAACATTCTCTTTCCCTCCTTCGGAGAGTTATCACCTCCCTCCTGTCAAACACATTATCCTCCTCTAAACTAGAGTGTCCATCTGACATCTGGTGAACTGGCCTTGGCAGCAGAGAGGAATATGGTTCAAAATGCCTGCTTGCAGCCATTCTGTCTCTGGTCCCAGAATCCACTGAAACAGACTCTGGCTGTATCTCAGGCCCAAACTGTGGCTGCATGTTAGGCCCAAACCCAGAATCCTCTGGCAAAGCAGGTGCAGGAACAATTACTGGCTGAATGGGCCCAATCTCGAGCTCAGGCTCAGCTACAACACCACCCTTCTCACTCCAAAGGGGACTAAGGGCAGATCACAGAACATACATATGCGGCAAAAATTCAATGCCGTTTTTATACATAGATAATGCAAACAATTTGTACATAGAAGGAGACTATATAATATTAATCCCTAAAACAGGTAAAGATAAATTAGACTCAAACTGCCCTACCTCCCTAATTAATCAGATGCCAAAATGTTTGTAACAATTTTGACGAATAGGTTAAAATATTTTTCCAAGGAGTAGATCAACCCAGACCAATGTGGGTTTGTTAAGGGAAGGCAAATTCTCATTTGTTCCGTAAATTGATAAACATTATAGAGAATGCCAAAAATGAGAAAGCTCAGGCAGGCATTACAGCACTGGATATATATAAAACCTTCATTTCTGTGGGATGGACAATGTTGAAATCCCTGATAAAGAAATATGGTTTTGGAGAGGGTTTCCAACATGTAATAGTCCAAATATATTCAGAAAATATGGCAGAAGTTATAATTAACAATTTGGGTACCAGGGTGCTTTGCCTTAGATATGTTGCGTCCTCAGGGGGAAGAAGTAAAGCTGTGGCTTCCATTTTACTCAGCGCTTTGGGTCTCTCTCCCCCAGCACCAACCAGCAATGGTCTATGGGTATCCTTCAACCCCCACAAACACCAGTAAAGCTGCTGCTCCCCAACACTGACCAGCAACAGTGATTGGGCCTCTCTCACCCTACACAAACACCAGGGGATAAGGGGAAAGCTTCAGCAAGCAGTCTGCTACTGAGCCCAGAGAGATCATCCCATAAATGCAGATTGTTGTACCGTACTTAATAAAAATAGGACATCCCCTGAAAATAAGCCATAGTGTGTCTTCCTGAAGAAAAATAAATATAAGACAGTGTCTTATTTTTGGGGGGAAATGGTACTCAGAGTTTTAAAAAATTAAATTTCAAAAGACAATTCAGGGAAATTCAATAAAACTTGCTGGAATATAAAAAACTACATCTTTCATGGTTTGGCAGAATTGCCATTTTTAAAATGAAAGTATTATCTAAATTTAACTTTCTTTGTAATATGTTATCCATTAAATTACCAGATGTTGATCATAAAAAGTCAAAAAATATTCAACGGGTTTTGCAATGGAACAAGAAGATCTAGGCTAACAAGAAATTTATGGTACATTCCTCAGAAATCAGGAGGATAGGGAATACTAGAATTAAAAACGTATTATCAGACACATATAATAAAGGGAATGTTTAGGCTGCTCTCAGAATCTAAGTTAATCTGGTGGGAATTTAAGGCAAATTCTGGTATGGAGATTATGGGGAAATATTTTTAGATCAAAAAATAGGTAAAGTAATTAAGGGGTGTAAGAATAACCTGGCTAAAGATGTTATGGAGATAATGGGATAACTTTTAAAAAATAAGATATGGCCTCCTAACCCCAATAGTTTTATTGGAGAATTTCCCAGAAGATCCAAGAGTTAAAGTTAAGAATAAAAAATTAGTGTTAGTGGAAGCGAAAACTGCTCTTTCTGGGAAGGAATGGATATAACATTCGAAGAGTAAATTTAATAAATTGGCACAACAAGGTTTTGTGAATTAGTTTGAAAGGCAGCAGTTATATAAATGTAAAAATGTTTGGTTAAGTAAAAACCCTGTATGTAGAGAGTTAAATAAATATGAAGATGGCTATGCAAACTTAAAAAGCAAGAAATATGTGGGAAAGGGCTAATTGGGAAAATGTATAATGGTTTAATAGGTGAGGAAATAGGGTTGAAGTTGTTAGAAAACATATAGGAAGGAGATCTAGGGCCATTAATGGATCTTGACTAGAAAAGGGTACTAAAGTGGAGAGTGGTCAAGAATCTGTTGATAAGATTAAAAGAAAATACAGGGTGTTTGAAAAAGAACTCCCTAGTTTTAAGTATAATTACATTAAAACTAGGGAGTTCTTTTTCAAACACCCTGTATGCATAAAGTCATATAGAGATAATAATAATAATAATAATAAAACTTTATTTATATACCGCCTATCTCCCGGATGGGACTCAGAGCGGTTTACAGTCATAAAAGCAACATAAACATTACATAACAACGTAATAACAAATTATTAAATAAAGTAAAATAATACAATTATAACAATAAATAACACTTACATGACCATCGTATACCACACTGGTTAAATTGCACCAGATCGATAAGAAGCACAGTAGCTACTTCTGATGTGGCATGCATAAAGGGACATATTTTCATTTATGGTGGGAACATCCGCAGCTGAAGACTTTTTGAAACAATATATTTAAGGAAATTGGTAATATTATAAGACTAAACTTTGCCCCGGATGCTAGGTTAGCATTACTAATGGATGCTACAAAGTTGAATTTAAAAATGGAAAAGAGAACTTGTGATTATTCTACTTATAGTGGTGATGCTTACATGGGGTGATGTGTGCAAGCTGTGGTGGTGATGTGGGCATTAGGAAGTCACCCTTTCCTCCATTAGTCTTGACACCTACTTGTCTATATACTTAGCACTATTTACACACCTTGCACTGTTGTTGAACCATGCTAAGATTGATACAGTCATGAGGAAGGTTAGTCTGGCCATGTGGAGGTTTATGGGGAGCAGATTATAGAGCACCTGGACATTTCATTCTTACTGGAGACTATATTTCAAACAAATGGCATTCACTTATAGCACTGAAAGCAGCAAATGTGGCTATATGGCATATGCTTTACATTGTGGCCTTGGCCACATCACCCCATGTAAGCATCGCCACTATAAGTAGAATAACCCAGTTAAAATCAGATCATGTTGATTATCTTCTTTGATACTCTGGATTATATGGCAGAGTAGAAGGGCTCAACATTTTCCCCTCACTGCTGGCACTGTGGCATGGTGGAAATAAAGAAGTTATTGAGAACGTAAGGCTATACATCAGCTCATAGAGAGCCCCATTAAGGGGCTTCAAGGGCAAAGCTTAGAGGTAACCTCCACCCAGAAATGGACCAGCTTCTCCCTCAGATAGTGAAAAACCACATTGTGAGTCTATGCCCAAGTAGCTTCTTTCCCCACCTCCTTTGCTGACTTCTGCTTTGAGTCAGGAGTCCAGTTCACAATGAGTGCTTGGCTCATATGGTTATTTGGGCACTGGATCTGTACCCCATATGATGCAAATATATCCAGCTTCAACACTAAGTTGCTGAACTTGAAGAATAGAGTTGTTGAATTGGAAAACTTGTGTGGTAGGTTTGTATGGTTAGTCTAAACTTTGTTGGCACAATTCCCTCACCACTAGTCCTGCAAGCACTGTTTGTTTTAAAATCTCTTTATATCTTAAATATAATGCTAAGCTAAACATATTCTACATATCTTGTGTTATGGAACCAATACTGTCCATTTAAGGGAGTTACACTAAGAGGTGGGAGCACTTTGTGCTTTGTTAACATGGCTGTTTTAGAGTTTTTGGTTCTTTATTAATTAGAAGAACCCATTGTTGAAGGAAATCCTATAGACATGCCTCACTATGTATGTGCCCTGATTGCCTAGACTGGCATTTTGAAAAGACATTCCAATTCCAATATATTGAAATGCTGTGAAAAGGCATTCAACAACATTGAACCATAGTATCAAATTCTAAGGAAGCCACAGAAGTCTTGAGTGCAGAAGAACGATGTTAGAAAAATATTGGATTAGTAATGAACTGACTCTTAAATGAGTCAACAGAAGTACTAATGTTAGGAAAAAATGGTTAGAGAAAGGCTCTGAACCCATTCCATATGGGATTTCCCTTTTTCTGAAAATCTCGATGTACAAATTGTACATGCTCTTTAGACATGGCTTTGATATTGGACAGAAAGCAGCTGCAGCCAGGTATGTAGTTTCCTCTGCTCTGCCAACTTTGTCATATTCTAGAAAATGGTGATCTAGTCAATTTCACACATGCTTTGGTTGCTTTAAAAGAGGATTACTATAAAACATTTCTTATTCAAGCCTGTATTTAGAAAATGGATGAAAAACTGCAAAGAATGCAAGCAGCAATTCTGCTGGGAGGCCTATAATATGAACATACTACATCAGTCCCTATTGCAGCCTACAAATAAGAATAACATGTTCCCAAACTCAGGCATTTTTCAGTAGGGAAAGGGATGGAGACTAGGAAGCAATTGATAATCTGATGGGATAGGCTAAAGAACTGCTACCAGACGAAGGCCTCTTTCTTTTTGCATCTGATTCAGAATGGTGTGCAATAGTCGAAATGTTCCCCCAATCTCATTTCTATTATTTATTATAATATATGATGAAATCAGTTCTGTAGGACCAGAAATCAATACTGAAATCTAAGTTTAGTTACAAGAAAACAATCTCTACCACTATCACCACCAACACTACCACTACCACCCACAGCATATATTATACATTTATAGGATCCTGTCACTATTGATCGGCATGAAAATAATAAATGTGAGCATTTGTGGCTGCTCCATTGAGTTAAAGCGACCATACTGCTGATCACATGTCAAGTATTAAAAAGAAAGTCTTTTAGAAACTCTTTGCTATCTATAAATTAGCATAAGCACAGAAAATAACATTTGGCATATAGATGTGGTTCACCAAGATCAATATTGTGAGACACAACAACTTGTAGAAATAGGTAGTTTGGCAGAAAACATCCTCAGCATCAATTCATAGAAAAGTTTCATTGATTTCCTTTTGGACAGAGGCCTTCAATACAATGTACTGATGTTCAAACCTTACACATCCCATTTAAATTAAATCAGTTTATCTATTTATATTACTGCTGTGTGCTTTCAAATTACTTCTCACCTATGGCAACATGGGTTTCCGGGGGGAAGGGGGAATGTGTTCAATGAGATTTCTCATTACCTTCTGCTGAGTCTGAGAGAGTATAACTTGCATAAGATCATCCAGTGGGTTTCCACAGCTGAGTGGAGATTCAAACTCAGATTGGCAGAATCCTAATCCAACACTGAAACCTTTATACCATACCATTCATTTTCATTCATTACCATTGATCTCACAGTACCAAATATGTATGTCTATCAGATATGTATGTCTATGAATGGAAGTGAAGGAAGGATATATGAATGTGAAGGGACATTTGTCTTTTTGAAAACACAAATTTATATTTTTAGATCCATATCTAGTCAAAATTCACTATGGCCCATTGAAATTATTGGGACCTCACTTTGTTGTTGTTGTAAATTGCCATCAAGTCAGCTTATAGTAACACTATGAATACGAGGCCTTCAAGTAACCCTATCATCAACTGACATCTTGCAGATTCAAGACCGTGGCTTCCTTGATTGAATCTATGCATCTGGAATACAGTCTTCCTATTTTCCCACGCCTTTCTACTTCACCAAGAATGATTGTCTCTTCTAGTGAGTCCTGTCTTCCCATGATATATCTGACCTATGACAGTCCTAGGGCTTATCTATATGGATTAAAGAAATGTATTAGCCTTAAGGTGCTGCAATCCTGATACCTGACATTCTTGACAATTAACTTTCAATTCAGTTCTTTGAAAGTTAGTAAAGGTAAAGGTAAAGGTTTCCCCTGACGTTAAGTCCAGTCATGTCCAACTCTGGGGGTTGGTGCTCATCTCCATTTCTAAGCCGAAGAGCCGGCATTGTCAGTAGGCACCTCCAAGGTCATGTAGCTGGCATGACTGCATGGACCGTTGTTACCTTCCTGCCGGAGTGGTACCTATTGATCTACTCACATTTGCATATTTTCGAACTGCTAGGTTGGCAGAAGCTGGAGCCAACAGTAGGCACTCACTCCGCTCCTCGGATTTGAACCTGGGACCTTTCGGTCTGCAAGTTCAGCAGCTCAGTGCTTTAACACACTGAGCCACCGGAGGCTCAAAGCTGGTGCAAAATGCTTTTCATTTTACTCTACATTTTAGAGGAAATCCAAATTTATATTTATTTATTTGGGGATTTTTAAAATAAATATTTTGTATTTATTTTGCCACATGACCAGCTTTTCAGGTAGAGTTGCTTTGCTGTGGAGTAGGGTGAGGAGTAATGGGGTCACTGCATAGTCAATGCAGGTACAAGTAAAGCAGTCCAGAGAGATGATAGTTAAGACCTCTGAAGAATGTCAATCAGCTATCTGCCAAGTCAGTTATTTCCATTACATTGGTGTAGATATTGAGATATCCTGAATTCTATCATTGGTTCAGGACCTATCCTGATGTGAGTCAAATCTGAAAAGTGGTTATCAATTCAGATATTGCCCCAGTTACTAGCAATTTTTTCACCTCCAGATATGGTCTTTTTTTTTAGGTCTTGTAAAGTGTGCTCTCTTGCTGTCAATTTGTACTGTCATGACTTTTGTTTTAATAGTTATTCTCGTTGATTTCGCTTTTTATTACTTTAATTTCTCTTATAAATTGTGGAGTGCTTTGAAAGCATTATTAAGGAAATAGACATCTTTCCAGAAAATAAACAAATAATTAAATATCAGAGTCAAAACAGGAATTCATTGTGAAGGCATGTTTAGGATAATGGAGACATATGGTAAAATATTTATTTAATGGAGGGTAGGTCCATTTGAGAAGTATGTTCTGGAACGTTGATAGAAATTTTATGTCTGCACACTGACTTAGGCTCAAATTTACTACATTAATTAGGATGTACTAATTGCAATGCAAGCTTATATAATTTATTTATTTATTTATTTATTTACAGCATTTATATTCCGCCCTTCTCATCCCGAAGGGGACTCAGGGCGGATCACATTGCACACTTAAAGGCAAACATTCAATGCCATAACACAGAACAGAGACAGAGACAGAGACAAGACGCAGGCACCGGGCTGGCCTCGAACTCATGACCTCTTGGTTAGAGTGATTTGTTGATTTGTTGCAGCTGGCTTGCTTTCCAGCCTGCGCCACAGCCCGGTCCCAGTATTTCAATGTATATGAATGTTCTCTTAAGATAGATGAACATATAGGCTAATAGATAGATCCTTTCCCCAATGTACTGTATCATTGTCTTCTGAAATTGAGATACCGAAGGGAGGCCCTCTTGCCTGTCCCACTATCCCAAGAGGCCAAATGCAGGAGACAGAGTTTTCTCTGAAACAAGATATTGCTTGTTGAACTCCCAACAAGGCGTATGCTAGTTTGGAGGCATATGCTAGTTCTTCTATACTTTTGTGACAGAGCCTGCCAGCTCACATCCGGGAGATGTGGAGCATCGGGCGATGGCTTCCCCCGTCCCCCACTGCATGGCAATTCCAGTGGCCCATATGATGAGGTTGTTAGTTGGTTTACTCTTTTCCTACTGAGACTGAATTGCTTTGCATTTATTCCTTAGAGCCCAGTGTCTTATAAAAACATTTAATTGTGTGTGTTTTAATCAGTTTTAAAAACCGATTTCTAAAAAAACAGTTAAAAAACCAAGTAGGACATAATTTGATTTTAAATAATGCATTAAATCTATCTCTTGTCCATTGCTTTTGGGGATGAGGTGAGCTAAAAGGCAATAAACAAATATATTTAATACATAAAGAAGATGAATAGATAGATAAGTGAACATAACATAATTCACGATCAAATTTCTATCAGTCTGTTTGAATTGGAATATTATTATCTGAAACACAACAAGTTGAGTCCACAGCAGACACTCTGCTAGCTGTTGTATTGGATCACAAGTTGGACACTTCCCAAGTGTCTAGGACTGTGTGATGTATGGGTGAATAATGTGTGCAGATCCCAGCAAGGTGGGCTTCTGCAGCTGGCAGATGGTAATTTTGTCAGCGCTGATTGTGTTTAAGTGCAGGCCAAGGTTTTTAGGCACTGCACCCAGGGTGCCGATCACCATTGGGACCACCTTGACTGGCTTGTGCCAGAGTCTTTGCAATTCAATCTTTAAATCCTCATATGGTGTCAGCTTTTCCATTTGTTTTCCTTCAATCCTGCTGTCCCCTGGGATTGCAACATCGACAATCCATACTTTGTTTTTTAACACGATCGTGACGTCAGGAGTATTGTGCTTCAAAACCCTGTCTGTCTGAATTCAGAAGTTCCAGAGTAGCTTGACATGTTCATTCTATGTAACTTTTTCCGGCTTGTGATCCCACCAGTTCTTAGTCGCAGGCAGATAGTATTTGTGGCACAAGTTCCAATGAATCAACTGAGCAATCTTGTTATGCCTCTGCTTGTAGTCTGTCTGTGCAGTCTTCTTGCAGCAGCTGAGGATGGGATCTATTGTTTCATCTGCTTCCTTTCAGAGTCTACATTTGGGATCTGTCGTCGAATTTTCAATTTTGGCTTTGATGCCATTGGTTCTGATGGCTTGTTCTTAGGCTGCCAGAATCAGGCCCTCCGTCTCCTTTTTCAAAGTTCCATTTGTGAGCCACAGCCATGTTTTTTCTTTGTCAATTTGGCTCTCGATTTTTCCCAGAAACTGTCCGTGGAGAGCCTTCTTTCGCCAGTTTTCTCTTCTGCTCTGGATTGTGTTTTTACGGTATTCACTCTTTGTCTTTTGCACTTGAAGCAGTTTACTACTGTTGACTTCCCTCAATGTTGGTTCTTGACTGCCTTTCACGTAATCTGCCGGGGCATGTTTCTCTTCTTCTACCGTTTGTTTCACTTGCAGAAGACATCTGCCTCCTGATCTTCTTCTTCTTCCTCCTCCTCCTCCTCCTCCTCCTCCTCCGCCTCTTCCTGCTTGTCAAGATCCAGGCTGCAGAGCACCAATAACCATGCGCAGAGGCCAGAAACTATCTAATATCTTTATTAAAGGAATATATAAAGTTAATAAAAACAAGTGAAGAATATAGTTCAGAAGTAGACCTTTCAGGAAAGGTCAAATATAGTCCAGGAAAACAATGTCCAATATGAGATACTAAAGTCCAAAGTTATAATCCAATAACCGAAACACACACCTTGCCAAGCAAAGCGTGGGGAAATGACAGGGTCCTTTAGTCCAATGGAGCTTGACAACAAAGGCTGGAAGCAAACTAGATGCTTGGCAAACAAGGCTTGATACATGGCAACAAGAGGCAAGAAGCAAGAACGAGGTCCGTGGCAAGATCCGAGGACAAGGCAGGCTTGAAACTGGAACAAGGTCCGAGGGAACTGGAGTAGCGTAGTCCACACACAATCTACTCCCGAAGCTGACGAATTGACTCCGCAAGGATTTCTTTGTGGCAAACACCTATATAGGATCTTGTTTTCCCGCCAAGGAACACTTTCTCTGGGGAACAAGAAACGAAACCTATACTGTGTCCAGATGCATGACTCCTTAAAGTTTCCCAAGGGAAACAGACTTAATCAGCTAATTGTCTGGCAGCTATCCTGGCGCTCCGGCGAGTCGCCTCTCGAGCGCCTCTATCTTGATTATAATAATCCCGGCGAGAAAATGGGGGAGATTTCTGCTCAAGGCTTGTTTGGCTGACTTCTTGTGGGCAAACATCTTGCAGGTGCAAGGGCTCCAAATCTGGCAGAAACGGTGGGAAACCCGTTTTCCTCTTCATCTGCCACAATAGTACTAGAAACGGGACTACATGGCCCATGAGTCATCACACTCCTCCTCCTCTTCTTCTTCTTCTTCTTCTTCATCTTCTTCTTCTTCTTCTTCTTCCCCACTTTATCTCCCCAAAGAATAGTATTATCTCAGAAAAGCATATTCAACTTCATCATTGCTTTTCAAACTTAATTGGGTTCAGGGTATATTTCTGAGCACAAACGCCACAAACCGATTCCACTCACACTCTTATCTATCTAACTTTGTGGTTTGTGGTCTCACATCAGTCTGGCACATCCATCAGTAAATATACATCATCCTAAACACTTTGCCAATGAAGCACTTAGAAATGGGACATACATTTGCTGAACTATCAGATGACAGCAAAGTACATTAACACTCTGATTCTCAATATAAACAAACCCACAGTTTTCCCTTGGAATTTCTATGGTTATGTTCAAAGTTGTTGTTGTTGTGTTTTGTTTTGTTTTTTTAAAAAATGCATACCTTTTCAGATTGAGCATATTTTTTATTCTAAGACAAACTTTGTTGTGAAAAGCAAATTGTGTCAAGGGATTTACATTCTTTATCAGAAGCACATAGAAAGATTAGATTTCCTTTCCATTTTAAGTACTGACAAACATGCCTACCAAGTGGGGCAAACATGTTGAACAAGATCCCAAGGCCTGGGATTACAGGGATCTAACAGCAGCCAATACAAAGTAATGTCAGCATGGCACAATGGCAGGAGGTCCACTTAGAGTATCTTTGTCATGAGCTATGGTGAATCTATAAGCAGCGTGATGCTAATACACAGCATGATACTCTTCCTGGTACTCATTATCTCTATGCTTGTTCAAAATGCTGATTCCAGAAGAAGGGGCCATTTTAATTTCAATGTTTATAATTGTGAACATTTCAATGTTGCACTTCAAGCAACCTTTGAATCTGTGGTTTGTTATTTATGACCAGTGAACACAATTCAGTTATTTCTCAATGATGGTAGTTATAATGTACTGTTATTATAACTAATATGGTGTGTATTTTTCTTGATGTCCATCATATTTATTAGTTCACATCTTTCAAGCCACAGTTGGCCCTTATGACTACAAATACAGTACAGCCCTTGAATCCACAAGGATACCTTCCTGGACTTCACAAACGGAAATGTGTTCAGACACAGCAGTGTTACTCCTTAACTAGATATATGGTATTAAGTTGCAGCTAGCTTTTTATTCTGGGTTTGCTGGGAGCGGGGGAAAATAGTTTGATTCTCCAGATTAAAAATGCAATCCTCCCATAATCAAGTAAGTTCTCTGGGAGTTCTCATTTAAAGCAGGAACTTTACAAAGCTCTGCAATGAATTACTCATTCACATTGCTTATAAATTCTGTGAGACAGTAGTTAAAACTGGAAATGAAACAAATGAGTCAAGATGGTAAAGTCCCAAGCAGGCTGAAGAGCTCTAAAATAAGCTGAATAAACTGGGCATTAGGACCGTTGAAGAACAAAGGCATTCTGTTTGCTATTGTATTAAAATTATGAGCATGGTAACAAACTCCCTAAAATCTGTCTCCATAAACATTTGCATTTTACTTCTGGGTCACCTACCTGGATTGAGAAAATCCTTCAGATGACTCATTAGCATGGATTCTCACTAGATAATAATAATAATAATAACTTTATTTTTATACCCCGCCTCTATCTCCCCGGAGGGGACTCAGGGCGGCTTACATGGGGCCAAGCCCGAATAAAAACAGTAGCAGTATAAAACACAGCAATAGACAACAACTTGCACAATAAAAAATAATAATAAAAAAAATTAAACATTAAACATTAAACATTAGAGAGTACTTCACTTGATTTGAACTGTTGGCAGAAATAAACAGTTTAAAAGGGGAACAACAGACATGTTTATCCAGCAAGATCTATCTCTACTGGCTGAAGTAAAAATAGCATCATGGTAAAGGCTGTTTATATTTAAGCATGCACTGGAGAATTGCTTGATAGATCATTCAAACTTCTTTCTGAAAATAAGTTTCATTTTATTCATTTTATTAAGTCTGTTGCAATTTCCTCCTACAGAACTGGATATCCATATTCTATGGACTGTAAGGTTTGTAGGCATTTGGGAAGAGTAGTTTTCATTTTCTTTGTCTGAACATAAACTGGTCAAACCAAAAGGGATGTCAAAGCATTACTAAAGATGCTACTTATGTTCTAACAACTACCAAGTGCTGATAAGAATGCATTGAAGAACGTCATTGATTGTAACATGGATAACTCAATGCAATTTTATTGGGGGGTTTTTAAGCAGTATGATAGACAATGGTTCTATATTTGCTTAAATTTGTATACAATGGGTCCTTGGTAGCTGCTGGTGTTTTTGTTCCAGGACCCCCATCCCACAGATAGCAAAATCCTTGGATGCTTGAGCTCCATTATATACAATGGTATATAATAAAATGGTGTCCCCTATATAAAATGACAAAATCAATGTTTGTTTTTGGGATTTAATTTTTTTTTTCAAATGGTGATTGGTTGTGGTCTATAATTTTGTATGGTTTATGTCGGGGAAACCTTTCATAAGTAAAACAACAACATTTTAACTCTTCTAGAGATCACTTGAAGATTTCTTCCAAAATGCACACAGGGATGGAATTTTCTTTCACTAGCCTCCACTTCCTTATACTTTCCACTTTGAGAATTAAACTTGAAGGTCTATGCTTAATAAAACATACTGGGGATAACTTGTTTGGCAGAATTATTTGTTCTCCCCTTTTTCTGAATTTTGCTTTGTGCCACTGCTCAGTCAAGTATTTTGCAGACAGCTGCTGTTTGCCTTTCCAGTTGCAGGGAAGTATACATGGCTACAATAGGGATGGCTAGAGATGTATCCTGCACTTTCATGAGTGATTATTATTGCATTATTTATTGCAGACACACTGCTACAACCTGACATTAAAAGGTTTGGCCCTCTAGCCCACTGAATAAAATACCCAGCTAGACAGAGAATGAGGAAGAAAGGGGAGACTGAAGGTCTATAAAAGGCTGTTGTTAAAACAGCTTCATCATCAAGAGGCTTTTTAAACTGAGGTATGCCTGTATACAGTTCATTTCTAAATTCTTAATAAATGACCAGGAAAAAAAGATCTTTGGATAATGATAAAAAGCTCAGTGAAGAAGTCAGTTTGTTATGCTGCAGCAGTAAAAAGGCAAATTTGGTATTAAGAATTGCTAAATGACTCAGAATGAAATATCAGATGTTATGATGTCATTATATAAAAGTGTGTTACACCCACATTTAGTGGAAACAGTTGTTTCTTGTCAAACATGTTGTAGACCCAGAGAAAAGATGCAGAAAAGGACAGTGAAGACTATAAGGAGGTGGTGAAGCATTTTTCCTTGAAAGAAAGCAGGTCTTTCTTGCTTTGAAAGGGAACTGCAAAGCAAGGACATAAGAAAGATTTATAAAACTATGAACACTGTGGTGAAAGCAAATAGCAAAAAGATTCCCCCTGTAAATGCTAGAACTCAGTTTTCTAATGAAATTAGCAGTTTGTTCAAGATTAAACTGCGCAGCCCCTAATTAGTTTATGGAATTCATTAGCACCAAATGTTATGATGTCTATAAGCTTAGCTGGATGAGAAAAATTCATGGAGGACAGGCCTTCAAAATGGCACCTCTATATTAATATGCTTTAGTATTGTGGCTGCATATATATGACACTGTTTTATGAGTAACTCATGTAGTCAATGGCAATTCTTTTTTTAATTTTTTTTTAAATCAGTTAACAGTATTAATGTTCATAATAAAAATCAGTCATAAGGAGCCCTTGGTGGCACAGTGGGTTAAACCCTTGTGCCCGCAGGACTGATGATTTGAAGGTTGGGTTTCTCACCTGAAGGTTGCTAGTTCTAATCCAATTTGGGGAGAGTGCGGATGGGCTTCTTCTGTCAGCTCCAGCTCCCCATGCGGGGACATGAGAGAAGCCTCCCACAAGAATGGTAAAATATCAAAACATTCGGGCGTCCTCTGGGCAACATCCTTGCAGATGGCCAATTCTCTCACACCAGAAGCAACTTGCAGTTTCTCAAGTCACTCCTGACATGGAAAAAAAAATCATAAGGTAGAAGAGAAGGTGAATTATACTATGGACTAATTAATTTCAAAATGCAGAAATTATTAATAAAATAATACATGTATACTGTATTTTACACTGTTTTGTTATATATGGCAATAAAGGCTTATTGGATTGGATTATTAATAAAATGTGTAAGAGCCAGACAAAAAAATCAGTGTTTTCTCTCCCTGCAATTAAGAAAATCAAGGACAGAGATGTATAGTACAATTATTTACACATTTCTTCAAATTCTAGTTGTGTTCTCATTCTCGTTATGGAAATACACTTGAGAGCATAACTAGCTCAGAATAGAGACACTTTGTTGTTGTTATGTACTTTCAATGAATTTCTGACTTATGTCAACCCTAATGCAAACCTTTCACAGGGTTTTCTATGTGAGATTTATTGATGAGATTTGCCTTTGCCTTCTTCCTCTGTGTCTGAGAGGCTAGGACTTTCTCAAGGTAACCTAATTAGGTTTCCATGGCTGGGTTGGGATTCAAATTCTGGTCTCCAGACTTTTAATTCTCTCTTCTCAATTGATAATGTTTACAATCTTGACCACATGATGTGGCTGGACCACATGTGTCAGTTTTCATCTGTGAAATGTTAGAGGGCATGAAAGGTGAATTTGAATTGCTCAGAAACCAACCATTATCCAGGGGAACTGATGTTTCAAGAGAGTAGTATATCTCTATATCTAATCCCAGTTGACTACAGCTCTTTGGGCTGTTGATATTTTGAAACATTCTTCAGAAGAAGTCCTATAATGTCATAATAATCCAAACATGATGTAATGAAGGTACGTGTGTAGCCAAGGTATCAGTCTGCGATCATAGGCAGATCAAATGTCTGTAATGAGCAGTTGGCACATAGGCTGTAACCACAGAAATGCAGAACCAATTGCACAATGGGCTTTGAACTAGTACCATGAAATAATTGGATACAGTTCAGTGTTCTGAATAGCCTGGGAGCCTATTACCTTAAGGACCTAGTTCCCTATTACATGTAGTGATAACACCAAGACCTTAGCCAGAAAAAAAATTGGGGGGGGGGGGGGAGGAGGGGGTTGAAACCTTTTAAGCGAATCATGAAGAGTAATAACGCAAAATAATTTAGAAATCAGGCTCCATCAATACATTTCAGTGGACACTTAAGACATAAACTTCAGTGGATACTCATGGGGAATTTGGTTAATCAGTTAAAATTCATGAGTAAACCAGTTTTTAGGTGGGGTGTTGAATCCCTAACCTCCCTACCCCCTTGGCTACAGCCCTGGAACACATACTGCTCTCCGATGGCTGAGAATCAGTGTGCTGTAGTGGTCAAAATGTTAGACTTGGGGCACATTTACACTGACCACTTATCCAGATGCCAGATCAGCCCCAGGATGGTTTAGATTGCTGGAGTGACATTGCCTTGGAATGACATCACCTGGGGTCACAGAACAACATGTGAGGGTGGGAGAGGACAAATCTCCCCCTCCTCTCCCTCCTCCCTTCTCTGATCATCTTATTGTTCTGGCTAGCCTTATTCCTGGCAATGAACCTGATCATCACTGTGATAAGAATGAGAGAATTGTAAGCTTTATCCCATGTCTTTGGGCTACCAGAGACATGGGAAATACAGGATGGCCATGTAAACAGTTGCAGCTGGTTCCATCTCATAACTGGCCCAATGGTTTACATGAGGCCAAAGTTGTTCACATTCTCAGGGAAAATGTGAAGCAACCCACAACTTAGTTAATGTACTTCAAGACCACATTAAGCGGCTTTGGCCTGCATGAACCCAAACCTGAGTCCCCTCGGGTGAGAAGGCGGGGTACAAATGTTGTAAATAAAATCATGTGCAGTTTAGCCTCTATGGAGCTGATTTGTCTACCCTTCAGGATAAGTGGTCAGTGTAGATGTGTCCGGCCATGAAGCTAACTGCTCTTAACCTGTTTGTTGCTTTCTAACATGTTGTCATTTGTTTTTGTTTTATATGTTTTCACCAATAGGAGTAATGGTGATGGCTTATTACATTGATTATTGCGCTAATCACTTTTTTTGCTAATACAGAAATTACACTAAATTTTTATTGCTTGTGTTCTTAGTTTGAAAAATCAAGGTAGGATAAAAATTCTTAAGAAATATGAAATAGAGAAACAATAGAATAAGTAAAGATTTACTTACATACTGTTCTTTTACATACTGTAACCGTAGTTCAATATAGAATGTTTGATTTATGTAATTCTCCTATTATTATGCATGAGGCAGGGCTTGAGGGATTTATTTTGTGATGGCTGGCAACAAGCTGGCTACAGGATGATATGTCACCATACGTCCTCATGGTTCAGTAGGTGCCTTGCTGTTTTCATAATGGTTACACTTTAAATACTGGTAAATCAACCTCAGAGTGTGCAACAGAGAAGTGAAGAAGGCAAATAATTTGGGATCTTCAACAGAATTTGGATTTCTGGATAACAGTTTGTCCAGTACAGTAGAGTCTCACTTATCCAAGCTAAACGGGCTGGCAGAATGTTGGATAAGTGAATATCTTGCATAATAATGAAAGATTAAGAAAAAGCCTATTAAACATCAAAATAGGTTATGATTTTACAAATTAAGCGCCAAAACATCATGTTATACAACAAATTTGACAGAAAAAATAGTTCATTACACATTAATGCTATGTAGTAATTACTGTATTTACAAATTTAGCACCAGAATATCACAATGCATTGAAAACATTGACTACAAAAATGCGTTGGATAATCCAGAACGTTGGATGAGTGAGTGTTGGATAAGTGAGACTCTACTGTATATAGATTTGTAATCCCAATTTGTGTTAATATATGGGCACATACATTTGTATCTCTATATGAAGTATTACTTTGACTGAATGGAAGAGGAACATACTGTATTCTTTCTTTGTTCCTGTTCCCATCTTCCTATCTTCCCTTTATTGCCTTTTCCATGTTTAGATTGTATGCTCATTGCCATCAGGGACCTGGTTTCTTTTTGCCACTATGTAAAATAACATGCAAATTGATGATGCTATATCTAAATCATCATCATCATCATCATCATCATCATCATCATCATCATCATCATCATCATCATCATCATTTTATATGGCTTAAGATAAATACTTCAAGGAAATTAAAAACAACAGGTATCTTCCTGAAGATGTAGTTTAATTATTCATTACAGAAAGAGATAACGTCCCCACGAAATATGCATATAAAACTTTTGTGCTTCCCCCTTTCCCTTGTTTGTGCGCATGCGTGCATACAGTAGTATGTTTAAGTACTATATATCCATGTAAATAAACAATCGGCCACCAAATAAATAAATAAATAAATAAATAAATAAATAAATAAATAAAATGTGTTTAATGAACGGTGGCGACGTAATAAATATTGGATCAGATAAATGAAGGAAGCAGAACATAAACTTGTAAATAACTGCAATAGTAAACAATTTATTTAAGCACAGCACAGGAATCGAAAAATAGCAGAACACATTTTGATGACCATTCGGAGATATTCCGGTACATGATCCCTCAGTTAAAGAAGCAGTTGTATTCTTCAGCATTAATTCTTTTAAAGAAAACTATTATAGCAGATTCAGAAACAACACAGGATGAACAGGACCTAAACCAAAAGAAAAACAAATCACGTTTCAACAAACTTTTTATTGAAAATGAATAACATACACAAGTGAAATGAAACAAGTAGGTCACCTGAGCCTCGGATAAGTATACAAAAACATTTTGAATCAAAGAAAAAACATCCAGGGATGACTTTTTCTTTCACTAGCCTGGAATTCTCTTTTGATTTTCATTTTATATTTTTCAACATGCTAGCAATTGCTGGCAAGGACAAATGATCAGCTCTCTCTCTCTTCAGGTTTTTCAGGACTGAAAGGGCAACTATGTTGTTAGGGTACATTCCACAAACATGAATGTACATATTAGGCTTGCTCAAATAATTCGATTTTCCCGTTACCCGTTATTAATTCGTTATTTTCGTTTGTTTTGAAGCAATATAGAACCTTGGTTGTCCACACGTCTGGATATCGCGGTTTCGAATCGCGAGAGGCCGTTTTTTCTTATTTCTTCGTTTTTTTCGTTAAGAAAAAAAAGCTTTTGCAAATCACCCAAACTCCTTTCCTTTTGCCCCTCAGCCAATGGGAGGCTCAGCCAATGGGAGGGGGCGAGGGGGAAGGAGGCCGAGGAGGAGGAGGAAGACGGAGGGGGGAAATGGCTGCCGCCGCCTCGCCTCAGCTCAGGCCTGGAGAGACCGAGAGGGGCCCGGCGGTGAGGAGGAAGAGGCCCGGGATGCGAGGGGGTGTGGGCCAGGCCCGTCCTCGGCTGCTCCCAGGGGCCCAGATTCGCACCCTCCCTCCCCCCAATACAGATCTCCAGTCCATACCACGCTACATGAACTTGAATGGATACTGTGGTTGTGTTGTCGAAAGCTTTCATGGCCGGGATCACACTGTTGTGGTATGTATTCCGGGCTCTATGGCCATGTGCCAGAAGCATTCTCTCCTGACGTTTCACCCACATCTGTGGCAGACATAGAGGTTTTGACGTCTGTGCGAAGCTAGGCAAGTGGGGTTTATATATCTGTGGAAGGTCCAGGGTGGGAGAAAGAACTCTTGTCTGTGGGAGGCAAGTGTGAATGTTGCAATTGGTCACCTTGATTAGCATTGAATAGCCTTGCAGCTTCAAAGCCTGGCTGCTTCCTACCTGGGGGAATCCTTTGTTGGGAGGTATTAGCTGGCCCTGATTGTTTCCTGTCTGGAATTCCCATTTTCTGGGTGTTTCTGGGAAGGTAATGGCACTCCATGTAGTCATGCCGGCCACATGACCTTGGAGGTGTCTATGGACAACACTGGCTCTTGGGCTTAGAAATGGAGATGAGCACCAACCCCCAGAGTCAGACATGACTGAACTTAACGTCAAGGGATACCTTTACCTTTACCTACACACACACACACACACACACAAGCAGGGACTATATATACACACAATATATATCACACACACACCAATTTAACAAAGTTTCAGCCACAAAAACAAAGTTTCTGAAGTAGAACAATGACTTTCACAGTAAAGACAACCCAATTTAACAGGAAATAAGACTTTCAAACCAGGAACAGATTTCTGCAATTATTAAAAAATGGTTTATTATAAAAGCTATGAAAATTTGCCAAAAATCAGAGGATAAGGGAAACGTTCCACATTTTGGTGAGCTATCAGTGTTAAATGTGTTCTACCACTGTACCAAGTTTGAAGAAGATCACTCAAAAAATGAGGGCGGGAGAGCCCCCTAAGTCCCCCCCCTTCGGGCTGTTTTTGGGCCACCGCGCATGCGCGTCCGCCATTAACGAATTAATTTAGAAAATAACGAATTTTCGTTAATTTCGAAAAATTTTGGGGGCCAAATTCGTTATTAGCAACAAAAACGAAAAACTGCCCCCTCTAGTTTTGAAACGAGTTTAGAATCAAATTTTTCATGGATCGATCAAGCCTAGTACATATGCATTTATTTATGTATTGAATTTATCGCTCACCTTTCTTCCAGATTGGGATTCAAAGTGGCATACAAAATTTTTAAAAATGAAACTTAATTTACACATTTTAAAACACTATTTTAAAAAATATTAAAAACAGTTACATATATTAAAAACATAATTTTCAATACAGATTATACAACACACTACTTTACACACACCCTCTGTGGGTCTGTGCACATCTTCAGGTTGCCTGATCAGACAGGATCAGGTGCCTTTAGGAAGCTTAGGCCCTAAATTCTCATAATTCCACAACACTGGCAGTGATGACAATTAAAATGGTGTCAAACTGCATTAATTCTACTGTGTAGAATCATCCTGAGAGAAAACCATCCACTGCCGATCTTAAAGCTCATATTGGATTGTATAGTCTTCCACATTGTCTGACCACATCTTCTTCCAATAAGCTTTAAACTTCCTTTTCTTTTCAGTTTTTCAGCATTCATTTTTGATACAAACCAGTGAAATGCATTTTATTTCATGGGGGCATTACAGTGTTCTACATGCACTAGGTTTAAAACTAGACATTATAAACACTAAACAGAATTTTTTTTTAAAAAAAGATAGAAACAGATGGGGTAGTGCTAAATGTGTTTCTTGCCATGATGCTATTTACCCTTGAGGCAACCCTGCTTCTACTGACAGTTCTTCCATGGAAACTGTTAATCAATGGCACTGAGACTGTAGATTAATTACAGTTGGTCATGAGTATCAAAACATGGGATGACAATGAGACGCCTGGCCAGAAATTGGACAGTCACCAGATCTGCTTATTGAACTAAAGGAACAATAGTTATGAATACTGAATAAAATGATATCTAGAGCATACAAAACTTAATTCCACAGCTAGCAGGGGGCACAGCTATGCTGGCTGGGGGCCTGGGGAGCTGTAATCCAAAAAAAGTTACTTTTCAAAGTTCTAGAGTAGGGGTCCATGAGGTCATGAAGAGTCGGAGACGACTAAACGACTGAGCAGCAGCAGAGTAGGGGTGTCAAACTCATTTTTACCAAGGGCCACATCAGCCATATGATTATCTTCAAAGGGCTAGTTGTAATTGGAAGACTGTATGAATGTAACTTATTTTGCCCTGGCATTGAAAGCCTCTTGGGTCACATGAAATGACGTCTTGGGCCAGATTTGGCTCGCGGGCCTTGTGCTTAATACATGTGTTCTGGAGAGATCCACATTCCTAGCTACTAATGTTCTGTTTTGATACAGATAAACCCATCTGAAAAATTAGGGAATATGTATCTATTGTAGAATAGTGCTTCTTAAGCTATCTGATGTGGGAAACCAAAATGTTTTCTCCACAATATGCCAGGGATCTATATTTGCGCAACAACTGTATTCTTTCCTGGAAACTCACTGCACAATAGCAAGTGATACCTCATTGACTAGCATCCTATCCATGGACCACCATTGCTGGAGAATGCAGCAGCATGACACCATTTCATATTTGAACATCGTACACTTAGCAATATAGTAGGCAATAACTGAGCTAGACCTTAACTATAATGTTGGGCATACGTCTTCTACCCTGCCTTCAGAATACGGGGAGAATCATGGTAGCAATTTCTGTCTACAGGCTTTTCTACGTACACAAATGAGGTCTTTGGGGCACTATTGTACCATATTCCATGCAGTTACTTAGTGTTTAAAAATAAGTACTGTGCTCATTAATGACTGACATGAGCTGCTTCAGTAGCTGGGTTAAAATGGCTTACATAAATAAAAATCCCATTATGCTCTTGATGCATTTTTGTTGTCATTCAGTTTAATGTATGTTTTGAATGTGTCACAACTGAAGAAAATCAGGTTAGTGTTTTCCATTATTAGTGACAATTTATTTATTATGGAGATAGCTTTTGTTTCCCTGTTACTATAAAATAATATTTCGATACTGGAGTTCAAAGAACAATAGAAAGAACCGGTGGCTACAGTACTGCTTCCTGAATATGTGGGCCAGCTTATTTTTATTTGCATCTTATTTATCTAGGGGCAGCCTATATTTGTTTTACCTTGCAGCTATTCCATTATGCTTCAATGAAGTTTTAACTGTTTTTAAATACAAACATAATTGTTGCTTAGATTTTTTTAAAAAGTAAGTACATTTTAGCATTTTTTTTCTTTTAAATTACTATAAACTACTTTGGGTTCCAACTGGGAGAAAAGCATAGTATAAATCAAATAAATACATTTACATTGGGATAGAAGTCATGTAGCCCTCAATATCTTTGAACTGAAGATCCTGGCAGCCATGGCTAACATGGTCAACTGTGAGGCATTTGGGAAGTTGGGAGTTCAACATGTGGAGTGCAGCATGGATCCCATCTCTGATAGCTATCACTGGCATAAGGGATTGGCACATTCGAGCAGCTTCTGAAACACTATCACCTGCTAACCAAGTACAGTAGTACATGTAGGGTGGCCCAATTTAGTAAGTAGACCTTCTTGTTATATATTGTGTTCAGAGACACTTTTCCTCTCCTCCATGTGTTAGAACAAAATGACCAGCCACGGCTCATCCATTAACAAAATTGGTGAACCAAGGTTTCAGGAGTGGAGGCCATTATCTATAACTGGCTGTCTGTTTTTTTTGCTTTCTTATACCTTTTGAATTTTTTAAACCTCAGTTTCTTTTCTTCCCCAGTAGGAAGAAATATGTGGATTTTAGGTCCCCCCCCCCCCCCCCTTATTTACTTTTTTTGAAAATCACACAGCTAACAATACATCATGGTACAAACCTTGACATTCTATGAATCAATGTAGGTGACTATTTTATAGTTTTGTAACTAAGTTACAGGTTTAGTTTGTATTTCCCTTTTCAATACAAATTAGTGGGAGTGGATGGATTCAAGGGGAAACTAATATGTGAATTTTAGTTAAGTCTTAGTTAAGACAAAGTAAAATAAAGTTCTAGCACAGCCTGAATCTGAGAAGCGCAACTGTAAGGATCGGGCATGTTAAGCTACCCAAGTGGAATCCGCAGACAAGGAGAGGAAAGGCAGTAGTTTCAGAACACAAATGTGGCATGAATTTTATTGTTAACTGTTATCAAGTTGACTTTAATTTCTGGTGACCCTATGAATGTGAGATCTATAGGCCACACTGTTAGCGCTGCTCAGATTTTGCAAACTCAAGGCCATGGCTTCCTTGAGTCTATCCATTTATCATGTGGTCTTTCTCTTTTATGACTGCCTTCTCCCTTATCGGCCATCATTGTCTTTTCTAGGGAGTCTTGCCTTCTCATATGTCCAAACGGTGACAGTCTCAGATTCTATAGGGAATACAAAAATGGCAAGAATACTGAGCCTGAAAATCTTTCCTGGAAAGATAACACCTGCACAAAGGAAGACTGCCAGCCGGCTGTTAGGAATTGTGCAGTTGAAGTCCAAAACATCTGAAGGGCCGAAGTTTGTCCGTGTCTGCTGTACATCCTCCCTTACTTACTCATCTTCCCTTGGAGAAAGAGAAGAGTAGGGTGTGTTCCTCAAGGATTGTAAGCAGAGGCAGGATGGCCAACTGCCAGGGGCACTTTTGACTGTGCGTGTGTTTCTGTGTGGCAGAATGGGGCTGGACTGGATGGCCCTTGTACAGTACAATATAGTAATTTAATGCCAGTATTGTGCTATGTTAATATAATATTGTATGTAAATTTAATTTGTAAAGGAGCCTCCGGTGGCCTAGAGGATAAAAGCCTTGTGACTTGAAGGTTGGGTTGCTGACCTGAAAGCTGCCAGGTTCGAATCCCACCCGGGGAGAGTGTGGATGAGCTCCCTCTATCAGCTCCAGCTCCATGGGGGGACATGAGAGAAGCCTCCCACAAGGATGGTAAAACATAAAAACATCCGGGCGTCCCCTGGGCAATGTCCTTGCAGACGGCCAATTCTCTCACTCCAGAAGCAACTCCGGTTGCTCCTGACACGAAGAATAAAATAAAATTGTAAGCTGCTTTGAGTCCCCTTCCGGGTAAGAAGGGCAGGATATAAATGTAGTAAATAAATAAATAAAAAGCCTATAAGGCTACCCTCCTCCCCAATTTGGGACCCCTTATTCATTTACATAAACATCTGGGCTAAAAGAAGACTTAATGATGTCCCCTAACCATGGAGCCGTTCTTCTCGCCTCAAGATCAAAGGCTTTGAGACTACACTGTGGTAGTAATTAAAACACTTCAGATTTTGTTGTCGAAGGCTTTCATGGGTTGCTGTGAGTTTTCCAGGCTATATGGCCATGTTCCAGAAGCATTCTCTCCTGACGTTTCACCCACATCTATGGCAGGCACCCTCAGAGGTTGTGAGGTTTGTTGGAAACTAAGCAAGTGAGGTTTATGTATCTGTGGAAGGTCCAGGGTGGGAGAAAGAACTTTTGTCTGTTGGAGGCAGGTGTGAATGTTGCAATTCATCACCTTGATTGGCATTGAACCCCCCCCCCCCCAAAGGCAGGAATCAGCCAGGCCTTAAAGCTGCAAGGCTCCGAAGCCACAGAAAGGATCAGAACTGACAAGAGTTCTTTCTCCCACCCTGGACTTTCCACAGATACATAAATCTCCCTTGTCTAGTTTCCAATATACAGTAGAGTCTCACTTATCCAACATAAACGGGCCGGCAGAATGTTGGATAAGTGAATATGTTGGATAATAAGGAGAGATTAAGGAGAAGCCTATTAAACATCAAATTAGGTTATGATTTTACGAATTAAGCATCAAAACATCATGCTACACAACAAATTTGACAAAAAAGTAGTTCAATATGCAGGAATGCTACGTAGTAATTACTGTATTTACAAATTTAGCACCAAAATATCACCATGTATTGAAATCATTGACTTCAAAAATGCGTTGGATAATCCAGAATGTTGGATAAGCGAGACTCTACTGTACCTCGCAACCCCTGATGATGCCTGCCAGGTGATTAATTGCAACATTCGCACCTGCCTCCGACAGACAAGAGTTCCTTCTCCCACCCTGAACATTCCACAGATATATAAACCCCACTTGACTAGTTTCCAATATACTTCACAACCTCTGAAGACGCCTGCCATAGATACAGGCGGAACGTCAGGAGAGAATGCTTCGGGAGCATGGCCATACAGCTCGGAAAACTCACAGCAACCCCAGGCACTTCTGATTCTTTCTGTGGGGAGGGAAAAAAAGGAAAGGATCTTCCAGAGGTCTGTTCGGATTGGTCGAGTCCTGCTGTTGGAGCGCTCTGATTGGTTCTTATCCCCATCCTTCACTAGCGAGGCCTGCCCTTATATGTGTTCGGCGCCCTCCTCCCCTTTCTCTCTCTCTCTCCCTCACTCTACCCCCTCCCCCTCGGCAGCCTCCACTGTTTGGGTTCTGAGGGTGTCAGTGGGTGAGGCAGGGAAAAGGGACGCGCCAAACCGTTGCTTCGTTCAAACCCCCCCCCCCCTTTCCACAACTCTTTTTTTTTTTTTTTACAACCGAAGCCACGAGCCTCCTTTAGAGTTGTCTGTGTGTGTATGCGCGCGCGCCGAGAGAGAGAGGGGAAGGAAGGGGAGGGGGAAGAGCGCGAGCGAAAGAGAGAGAGAGAGCGCGCGCGAGCGAGCGAGCGAGCGAACGAAGCGGCTCCGCGAGCAGCCAGCAACTCCTGGCGGAGCGCGCGCGCCACAGACAAGAGCCAGCCGCCTCGTTAAACGAGGGAGAATGAGAGCGGCAAAGCGGCAGCACCACCACCACCACCAGCCCTCCTTTTCTTTCTCATCCAACGCTTTCCTTCGCCTCCACTACTAAGAGAGAGAAAAGATCCTCTAGAAGGGAAGGGAGGCAAAAATATAAGACAGGCTGAAGAAAATAAGACAGACTGAAGGGGCCACACAGACAGAGCCACATTCCCTCAGCCTTCTCCTCTCTCTGGCTGTCTCCCTCCCTCGCTTAGTGCTCTCTCTCCACAACGCCTCCCTCTCCCTCCTCCCTTTCGGTCTCTCTTTCCTTCCCTCCCTCCCTCCTCCTTCCTTCCTTCCTCACTTTCTCCCCCTCCTCTTCCTCCCTTACCTCTCTTCCTCCCCTCATTTTCTCTCTTCACCCCCTCCTGTCCCACCCCCTCTTTCCCCCCCATCTTTTAATCTTTTCCCCCCCTTACCCTTATTTTTTTACCTCAGCTTCTTGCTGGCACTGCACTGCAGCTGCTCTCCCAGTCCCCCCTTTTCCTTTTCCTCCTTTTCTGACACTTCCTTCCTTCCTTTCCCTCCCCCTTTCCGGGTAAACAAGCCCTCTTCCTAGGATCCCCCCCTCCAACCCTTTCACCCCTTCAACCCCCGGTTCCCCCCCCGATCCCTCTGATTCTCCCCCACCTACCTACCTACCTACCCACTTACCCACCCCCCTCATCCGTAAAGCATCCTTTCGGAGGCTTGAGAGACATATATATTTTTGTATTATCCGAGGAGGGAAGGGGAAAGGAAGCGAGCGGGACGAGGCCCCCTTCTCCTCTTCTCTCCCCCTTCTTCACCCCGAAGGGAGAGGAAGGAAGGAAGGGAGCCACTTTCTCCTCCCGAGAAGCAGAAGGCAGAGGCGGCAAACATGATGGCGGCAGCTCCCATCCAGCAGAACGGGACCCACACCGGGGTGCCCATAGACTTGGACCCGCCGGACTCTCGGAAAAGACCCCTCGAAGCGCCCCCCGAAGCTGGCAGCACCAAAAGGACCAACACCGGCGGTGGGTATTCCTTGCCTTCCTTGCACACACACCCTCCTCCACCCCTTCCTTCCTCCTTTCCTTCCTCTTCTTCCTCCTTCCTTCCTCCTCCTCCCACTCCCAAATTCCCCACCCACCTTCCCCTTTCCCTACCTGCCTCCTTTGCCTCGCTTCACCTCGCCCTCCTTCCCTTCCTTACACCACCCTCTCCCCTTTCACCTGAAAAAAAACCCCCACACATTTTCCTAATTTTTTCCTCTATTATAATGTTATCATCATTCATCAAAATGGCGCCGCTTTTCAAGCATCTTCTAGCAACTGCCTTTTTTTTTTAAAAAAAAGAATTAATTGCCTATAAATTGTCCTAAGCTGTGAAAAAGGTGGATAGGAAAGAGGAGTGGGGTGTGTGTGTGTCTCTCTCCTGTGCCTGTCTCTGCGTTTCAGCCTTGACCCTCTCTGCTGCACAAGCCCAGAGTTGAGCTCTCCTATGCTGTGCCCCATCCCCTTTTGCAAGCGTTTTTTTTCTTCCTTTTCTTATAGGGAAATAGTTGGAGAAACTATAAAGGGATCAGAGAGGTGGAAGAGGAGTGATTGGTGTGTGCTCGTTTGTGCATGTGCATTTCAGCCTTGACTCTCACTGCTGCACAAGCCCCAGAGCTGAGCTCGCCTCTATCTCCCCCGTCTCCTTTTTTTCTTTTTAGGGAAACAATTGGAGAAAACTGTAAAGGGATTAGGGAAGTGGGAGAGGAGTGGTGTGTGTTCATGTATGCATGTGCCTTTCAGCCTTGACTCTCAGTGCTGCACAAGACCAAAGCTGAGCTATCTATCCCCCCCTCCTTTTTTTTGGAAACAATTGGAGAAACTATAAAGGGCTCAATGGCGGCAGCCAAGGAGCACTTTCACTCCCTTCCTACCGCCATTTAGTATTGTTATTCCAGTATGGTTTGGGGAGAATCTCCAGGTGGGAAAGGAAAGGAGGTTGGGCGCCGGTTTCCTTCGTGCACCCACTTTCTGTTTCAGAGAGAAATGTTGCACAGATTTGTGCTTCCTGGGGCTGGGTCACGCCGGCGAGGGGCTGTGTGCGCGCGCGTGTTGTGTGTGTGTCAGAGAGAGGTTTGCGGAGGGAGGGCGGGAGTTGCCTGTCTTGGTGCGGTGACTTGTTAGTTAACATCGTGCTCTTCCTGGATGAGATGAGTTATAACGGGACCAGCATCTCCTCTATTCATTTGCACTGGAGCCTTCATAACAATGCACCGAGGCAGAGGTGAATTTATTTCATCAAACGTTAGCAAAGAGCAGAGCTAGATACCTGATGTATTTTAACTATTTGTATAATGTCTGTGTCTGTGGGGAGGGGCTCACCTGTATTTCACTCTCAGAAGGAAATCAAGCTTGCTCAGAGCCTAATCCTTTATCAAACTTCTATAATATGCATTTTGTCTTGTATGTTTTGAATAAAGTAGGCTTTAGGATGTGTGTTTTTGTTCCATGAGTTCATAGGGTTTTCTGATGCTCCCTGGGTTGGGTATCTTTAGACCTGTAAAGGGGCACAGGTTCAACTGTAAATAAATTCTTGCTTCACTCGTATTTACCCACCCCTGTTATGGGTCTTTTTCTCTTTTTTTCTTTTTTGCTCAGATTTTGGACATCATGACACTGAACTTTCATCTTTTAAAGTGTATACATGTCTGTAACTTTTTTTTAACAGCGGAAGAATTCTTCTTAATGTCCTTTAATTAATGAGCTTAAGAGATCATTACTACCTAAGAAGTGCTAAAGAAATACATCAGGATTACTTAGGCAAATTATCATTTCCACATTGTGTTGTGCTTTCATACTGATAACTTTGCATACAATCATAAATTTTGGATGATTTAGCAGAGGGATTTTTGAATTTTTGTGAATAATAAAAGGCAGTGGTGAATTGCTGATGTAGAGCAAATAGCTTTTACTTTCACCATTTTTATGAAAAGTTATAATTCCTGGCCAAATATTTGTGAAATCTGTTTTATCTTTAGTTTGAAAGAGTCATGTGTTCTGTTAAATAGCAGTAAAACTGGAACTGCTGTTTTTTACATTAAGAACTATTATTTGAACTGGGTCATTGTTTCCCACAGCACCAAAATAAGAACAATTCATTTGATTCTTCATTTATTCAGAACAGATATTGTTGGATATGAAATAGATATGGAAGGTAGTACAACTGGTTACATATGTGGGTGGCTATAATACCTATGTATTAAAACGACAAGTTATAATTGCAAATCTGATTTCAGGTAGCGAATTAACCTTCCACATCTAATTTTTTTTTCAGAGGACGGCCAATATTTTCTAAAGGTCCTCATACCTAGTTATGCGGCTGGATCTATAATTGGGAAGGGAGGACAAACAATTGTTCAGTTGCAGAAAGAGACTGGGGCTACCATCAAGCTTTCTAAATCCAAAGACTTTTACCCAGGTAGGCGCAAGATGTAGAAGCTTATTTGTCGTATCTCTAAGGTAATGCATGTACATTTTGTATAATCAAACAGCATTAGTCTACCTGTGTAATTGATAATAGCATTATCCTTACACTACAATCATTCTCATTCTTAAGTTGTAAAATGTAGTCTTAAATGTAATTCTGAACAAATAGGCTGGTCTTGGATATTTTTAAAAATGGTTTACTATTTGACATGGATTGTGGAAAAAGTCAGATAATAATGAATATGTCTCCTGGATGTTTTGCTACACCGGAAAATGTTTTAAACAATTGGTTTTGATAGCAAGCATTGAAAAGGTTTTGCTTAGGTTTTCAGACATCATTATGACAATTAAAGTGTATAAATAAAATAATCTTTAGGATGCTCCTTGAAGAATAGGCCATTTACCTGAAATCCATTATATACCTTCCTTCTGCTTCATTGCTTTCTTTGTTCACTAGTCTTAGCGTGAGGTAAAAAGAGCAAGTTCAGCCCTTTAGATGTTTTATTTATTTTGTTTTTCACAGTTGTGATGAGTAACAAAAGGTTATTGTGAATGAATATGCACTACGTAGTTTGGAAAAAAGGAATGTGTGGTCTTGAGTATTCTCTTGTGCATAAATAAGAAACATCGAGTTCTGTCATAGGTATTTTGAAAATAGTGGAATTTTATGTAGTTTTATGATTTTTTTAAAATATACCTAATGTTCCTAAACTTTTCTAAATTAGTGTGTTGATTGCCTGTTATAAATGATAATGGCTATTCCCTTATATTGACAGTGATAGTGGAAACATTACTGTTCTGACAGTGTGTTGATTTTGTAATTCAAGTAGTGGTGACTTTCTACTGAGATTGCCTGTTTTTTTTTCTTTTTATTGTAGTGCAAAGGAACAGCTTGCATTTGTTGATCAAATTTAGAGATGACTAAATCTTGAAAAAGAGTATAAGGCTGCCATGGGTTTAAACAAGAGACTTATCCTCCTCCCTCCACTTGTTTTTTGTGATCTCCTATTCCAAAGTGGAGAGTTGTTTTTGAATTCAAACATTGGCATCCTTTTGTGATACAGAGGCACAGAGCAGTTGTTCAAGGTATTAACAGGTAGCATTCTGTTTGGGATGCAGTTTATGAAATTCCATATTCACACTAGTAGTACAATTGTTTAGTTTTATAGTGTCTATCGTGTAATAATTCTTGAACAGCTGGTCATATAGTTTGCATATTTTATTAAAATATAAGTAGTATATAAGTGTGTGCATTTAATACATATTGAGATAGAAAAAACTGTGATTGTAAAAATAATGACAGTTTAGGATTATAGCTATACTACCAAATTGAATGTAGAGAGAACAGATGACTATAAAGTAAATGTGTTGTATTAACCATAGGAGTCCAATGAGAGGTTAGAATTGGTACTTATGTTTTTTTTAAATGCAAATTCTATTTATAGAATCAATGCAAATTAATTAATTCTAATTACAGGGAATCCACTAGGCCATTATAGAATTAGCTGACTGCAAAGCAATATTATTTTTTGTTTGCAACATTGACAGAAATCCTCTCCATTGCTAGTTTAAATCAGTGTTAGATGTTGTTATTAAAAATGAGCAAATGTATCTTTTCCTTGAGATTTAAAGCAAAATAGAAAAGGCTTGATGACCAGCTTACAACATTGTGTTCCTGTGTGACGTAAACAGGTTTCCTCTCAAAAGCCAGATTGAGAGGTTGCTTGTACAGTCTGACTGTAACAGGTGTAGGCTAATGCCTTGTTTGGGTATCGCAAGACCTATTTAATATTTGGAGCCAAACTATCCATTTTTAGTGAATAAATGATTTGGACATAAGCTCCTTTACTACCTGCTAAGGCATAAAGAGGTATTTCGGTTTAGTAATGCTAATTAGTACTGTTTAGATTTCACCATCCATCTGAGAAATCTTTTGAGCTCGTTGCATTCTGCAAGCTGCTGCATTTGGGTTTCTTCCAACCCATATTCTTTCTTAAGTCTTATGATGAACTATACTGAGTTTATCCTAGTTTTAAACTAGAATGGATATATATACTGAGGATGTAAAATTTCAATTAAAATTTACATAGAACAGTGTAACACTTCAATATAGATAATTATTCTGTACGTGGCTAGTAGTTACTTAAAGTACTATAGTGGCATCTGCTGAAACAAAACTTCTTTTGTCATATCAAAGCAGACTGCATTATGTAGTGAACTATGTAATCCAAGTGAACTTCGTTATTATCTTGAGAAGAGTGAATGTAGCTTTCCAAATGTGATAAGAGAAAACAAAAATATTTTAAGTAGTTATATGAATTATATTACTGAATTGTTTCTGAGAAAAAACACTGGTGCTGTTTTAATCAAATTAATCAGATTATTAGCAAATGTTTAAAAACGTAATTTGGTTTTCAAAACACTTTACCCACAGTTTAAATAAAATTGGTCAAATGAATATAATTATTTAGATACATAGATTTTTTAAATGTAGGTACCGTACTGTTGACACAAAGCTTGCATATAAAATTGGTTAAGGAAAGAAAGAAATGGCTTTTAGAATTTTGATCTTCAATGACCAGTAATACTGTTTTTTGAAAAAAAAGATTATCGCAAATGGGCTGATGAATTCTTGTTTGCTGTGTTTTAATTATTGGCTTCATTTTGCATTCTGTGTTTGTCTAGTTTTAATATTTTTTGAAAATTAGTCTATGAACAAGTATTTCTAGTTATGGATTACAATGGATTAACTATTTATGTAAATGAGTATAAAGTGTGTGTGTTTTCTCCTGGCTCAAGTCATACAAGATCTATATGGCTATTTCTATGATAATATTTTTCTGAATTCCTTAACATGAAAACAATAATATCAATAACAAAAAGCAATACAATTCTAGAATCTCTTAATGAACAATAGTTGAAAGCTATTTTTTTCTTTAAAAATGTTCATTATGGCTTTTCTACTAATGTAAAATATTTTTATGTCTCTTGTTTAAACAAAGAAACAAAAATATTAAATCCATAAACGTGAATGAAGTGATACAAGTGGTACAAGTGTGAAAAACCTGGGAATCTTAAATGCTTGGAGATGTGTTCAAGTTAAGACATCATTTTGTGTTAAAGCAGTGATCTCCCCACTCCATTACATTTTTAGCTTCAATGGTGCATGCATGTTCTAGAAAAAATAATGTTTTTCTTCCAGAATGTCCCTTAAATTATGGAAACTTTACTGCACGTTTTTGTATAGCATAGTTTCGCTAAATATTTATTAGGCAGAATTATGGTTTTTGGGAGCAAAATATAGTTCCTCTTAATGTCTATCTTTGAATATCAGCTGATTGAAGTCATACTTCAATAGTTGATGTTTTTAATTTTTATTGTCATGAAAAAGAATAAATGTTAAATTTTTCAGATGAAAATATAAACGAGTATAAATTCTGAATGATGCGTAGGGGTTTTGGGGTTTTTTTTTGGCATGACTTCTTTGTAATGTAGTATTTTTTTACTTGAGAAAACACTACAGTATTTCCATTAAATATGTGTAATTGCTGTTGAGAATGTTAATGTTTTTGTGGTTTTTGTCCCTTGTTGCTTTGGTGATTGATTTTGCAATTGTTGAAGGAAGCTTTAAAAAGGGCATGTTCTACTTGCTCTAAATTGAAATGAATATGTTCTTTAAAAAAATCTCTCTTACATACAAACCTGTCATGTATTTAGGATTAAATCCAATGCTAGCTTCATGAAATGAATGGGATCTGTTAAGAAAGGATTTATGTAAGTCCCTTTGATTAAATAGGTCTACTCAGTTTTTGACTAAGAACTGAATTTAGCTCAAAGTGCTAATAGCCAAATATGTTAATGAATGTAAGTTTAGGAAACCTTACTCTCCACAAAGTGTATAGAATTGTAGAATGAATAAAAATGTACTGTTAAGAAATAGACTCACCTAATCCATCCGTCAGTGTAGTATACATGCTAGTTTTGTTTCCACCTGATCAATCCAGATGAGAAAATATCTTTATCTGCCAAAATATGGTGATCATCATATTCTGAGAATGACCTATTCCACCATGTTACTTCAAAGATGCTTAACTCTTCACATTTACACACAGTCAAACACATGGAAGGAATTTCCCCAGGAATATATTTTAAATTAGAGTATTACTGATCATAGACTTCAAGTTACCTCCCAGTTTTGCAATGGTTACTCATGAATATTCATAACATGCTAGATTTTCGAAGAACCATCAGTGCAAGTTTATTTTGGTGTGTAACAACATTGTGAAAGGAATGTACGTCATTGTTTGGAATTTTCACATTAACTGACTTAATTTATATGCTTTTTGAATATAGAATTGTTTACTGTGTTGTCGATCTGTTAATACACAACTGAAATCAGTAATCATTTGTTGAAGGGTATCTAGAGCTTTTTAGTGAAGAGAAACTCTGAACTGGAGAAGATTTCTCATTAGTAAAAACTGAAATGCTCTTTGTCAAGATAGTAGTGTTCTTGTTACAAAGTTAAACAAGTGGTAACTCTCTTTAAATTGAGGAAGTTCTAGATAACCCTTTAGTAACATTCATACAATCAGACTTGCTCTCTTTTTTATTAAGTGATGAGTACCGGTAATTTTGCAAATTAAATTGCTTAAATCAAACTTTTTTTTTTAAAAAAAATACTCATATCAAAATCCCACACTTTTTTGGGAAACAATTCTTGCTGAGTTTCATGAAGTTTATTTTGAGGTAAGATTACATTGGATTGCATCTTCTACTTTTTTGTTTAGCATGCTTGAAATGTGAAAGGAAATTGCACGAGTGACTTCATAAAGGTTGGGATCAAAATTAGGGCATTTTCCTCATTGCCATGTCAGTTCCATATTTTGCTCATAGCTTTCATTTAAAGCCATAGAACATGTATTGAGATCTGATTGAGAAAAGATTTCTGGGATTCATTGCAATTTGCGGCAGGTGTAGTTGATGTTGCAGCCCTTTTCAGAAAGAGGTTAGTTTGTGTTTAACATTTATCAGTAGTCCACTGGGAATGAATGACTTGGTAGACATGAAGGTTGTCAGTTGTCCAGTACTGGAATGCTGCAGGTAATTGGGCTAGACTGGTGGGAATTGTGGCAGTGTGCTTCTCACGTTGCACTGCAGCTGCTGTTGATCTTAATTAATCTGACCCTCAGAGGCTGCAGTGTCATAGCATAAACGGCAGTACATGCTAGAAATTTGTAGAGCTATTCTCATGCTCCAGCTGAAGGTTTTAAAAACAGTTCGAAAATAGCTGTTCTTTTGTACTTAGTACTACTTGTGGCATGGAGACAAGTGTTGGAGGAATGGGGAAATAGTTATAAAATGTTAATTCAGACATACAAATTTGCAGTTAATATATGATGCGATTCTGCTCTTGGGATGTTATTTTAAGCATTTATGTATATTAAAATATTGCATTGACATCTGTAGGATTGCCTTTGAAATATGCATGCAAATCCATCACTGCAGAATATGAATATATATATATATACATACATACATACATATATATATATATATATATATATATATATATATATATGGAGTAATAACTTGTTAGAGATGCCGACATGCATAGTATGTTAATTCTATTTCTGTATGTTATAATGTGTCCCGTGGACACTGCTATAGGTTTTGTTTTCCTTCCCCCTTTCTTTTTCTGCTACAAGTTTGTAAATTTCTTAAAATATATGCTGTCTATGCTTTACACCTTTTTACACCTTTAATTTAATCTGGTTTCTGATTTGAATATGGTCTTTTTAAAATACTGCGTTTGAGAAAATAGAATTTAAAGTTGCTTTATTTTGGTATATTTTGTAGTATTTCGGCTGCATTTTACTCTGGCTTTAATGACCATGCATATTTAAATAATTCCAAATTTCAGAAATTTGAAAATATTTGCCTATGGGGAAGTAAGTTTGCTTTCATTCCTCTGTTTTGTTTTTCTGTGTTTCAGTTAGGTGCATGTGCTTTCAATTTCCCTATCTTATGGCCACCCTATGAGTTACATAGGGTTTGCTTAGGCAAGAAATACTTAGAAATGGTTTTACCAGTTCCTCGTTGTGAAATGTAGCCTATATGGCCCCCCATGCTGATTCTGTTTAGCTTCCAAAATCAGACGGGAGCTGGTGCATTTAGGCCCTACGTGGAATTATATAGGATTCCATTTCTTCATAGTTGATACACAAACTGATACTGTGCATTATCTGGACATAAGGTACAAAATGGATTATAGTAAAAAATGTGAATGAAATTAAATATGAAGTCATTGTTATTTCATGTCATTGCAATTTCTTGATATTATGTGTTTAGTCTTCTACAATTTACTTTCAAATGTTATCCCAATTTGCAGGAATAACTATTCCTATGACATTTTTTATCAATAATAAAACTTTAGAATGTGTTCAATATATTGGAAGTCTCGTCTGTCTGATTCTTCATCAGGTTGTTATATTACAGTATCATTTTTAGTCTCTTGTATGTGATTTACACCCCCCCCCCCTATTGTATTCCAATTAGTTATTGGTAATCTTATTTCCCACAGTATTCTTCAGGCCGGAAATTCCTGGAAAAAAAAATCATGATTATTTTGGGAAATGGGCAACACCCGATAAGGGGTGGAATCACTCTAGTAAGGTTATTTACTTGCAGAAATAAAGCACTTTCACTGGCATGTGTTAATAATTTGTATTTTTATATTATGTTCACTTGTCTGCTAGTTTGCTAGTTGTACTAAGTGGTAAACCTATATTTCTTAATAAAATGTTGTCTACATTATCATTGATTTTAAAAACTTTCTGCTGAGTTCACATGGATCATACATCTCATATTCTACAAAACTAGTCTGTGTAAACATATCTCCCTTCTAAAATATCTAATATCTATAAACATTAGGCGGCAGTAAGCCAGCAAATTTTTAAAGATGTGTCATCTACTTTGTTAGAGGCACAAATCCAGAAGATGAAAAGGCTTGTTGAAGCATGCAAATTCAGTATTTTAAATTGATTATGGTCTGCATTTCATTTGTAATTAAGGCAAAAATAGTAATCAAAATAATGAATCCAGGTTACAGAATTTACCCAATGCCTTTACTCTTATATAAGTGTGTCGCTTACTGATGGATGGAACACAAATTATGGTTTTTCTTAAAACTGAAACATGTTATAACTGATGATGAAATCAACCTGTGCCCCCTCTTATATTCCTTCTCTTTATAACATGTTTGAAAAACAGAATTTTGTTCAGAGACGCAATAAATGGGGAAAAACCATAATAACACACAAAGACAGGTGTTTTGTAAGCACAGACTGTAATGGATCCAACTAATTACTGAAAGTGATCTAATCACTTTCATTGATTTTATTGCCATTTAAAAATTTAACCCATCAGTCAATACAGTTATCTTGCTTAGCAAACCCCAAGCTCAAACCTATTATGGGACAATATACATGGTCACTGCCCAAAGCAGTACTTTTATATCTCTCAGCTTCTGCCAAATGAAATGATGTGATGTCACCACACTTCAGATTTTCCTACACGTCACTAGCTACTCGCATGTCACATTTTGTTCTGAGTGCTTGTTAAAACATTAATCAGCAAAATTTGATTTTTTTCTAAAAATAGCAGCTCATATGATGTTCCTTCTTAAAATTGGTGTTTTCTAGTTGTTAATTACATTGAACTATACAGTATGGCACACATAACTCCCTTCCAGTTTAAGATACCTACATTCTCAAAATCAGGAGACAAGATAGAGAGGATCTATTACCAAATTTCATGACTTTTTTGACATGAAGGGTTATAATTTTTGTACTGTCTTCCTTTTTTGTGCAACTTGATGCATTTTGTGCATTTTCTACAGTGTTCCAGTCTTCTGAAGTAAATTTGTGGGCTTAGAATACTATGAGGGAAAGGGGAATTTTCAAGCCTCTTGGTTTCTGGTCAAAGTTTGGAGAACCTTCTGTAAGTGGAGGGACATCACTGGATATCATCCTTTAAAAAAACTTACCATGTTTGTCTGTGATGTGATTTTAACAATCAATTGTCAAATATATTTGTGCAAAGTACTGTTACTTTGCTTCAGGACTCCTGTGCCTTTAAATAAAGCACTTCCTATTTGAAAATTCAGGTTTTTAAAATGCTCCCTGTTGATCTGAAGTATGAGGTTAATGATGAATATCCTCTGATTTACCTCTTGATTAATTTTGCTAAATTATCCCAGTTCAGTGTTAATTCTCTAACATTTAATTACAATTATGTTTTTTTAAAAGATCAAGTCACATAGCCAACTCAACAATCATATTGCCATGCCAACATATCTGATCTCGTGTGTAACTACACTGCATCTGATTTTCCCACTTCACTATCCTTCTTACGGCCTGCTATTTTACGTACTCCCTATAGTCTCCGGAGCTCTTGTGTGATCAGAAACAATTCCATGCTCATATCATAGAACCCTTCTTTCAGCATGCCATGCCACATAATATACAACAAGGGAGGTGTTTAGAATATGTAAAATCTTTGAAGGGAGATGCTGATAGGGAAACTTTGATACATTTTTTTTGATATAAAGATTCTTTTGAGAGAGTTGTGTTTCAATTGTACAAGATTAGAAGTCCAGAGAGGGGAAAATGTATTTCTATATTTTGGAGATAATATTGTAATGTTAATGGATTTTGTATTCCCAATTAATACTGCAATCATGAGCACATTTATTAGAGATAAGCTTCATGATATAGTGTCACTTTCATCTGAATAAGCATGCACAGGATAGTACTGTTAGTCACCGGAGCAAAAGGTGTGTTTTGGCAGACATGTAGGTGTATGTTTAAATGGCTCAAACCCTAAATTTTTAGAATTTTTAGCAAGGCTTTAATTTAAAGTACCGCTTTGTTCGGAAAAATAGCATTTTGTTATGTTTTAGGCCTTTTTTACTGATATGTGAATGCGTCCAACGGCTTTTATCCACGGTTTCCATATGCATGTTAAATAGAACATGAGTGAATTTATGTTAAGCCTGTATCTACTGATAGGTCTTCAGACAATTTGCAGTCAATCACCAAGGATACCTAGCTTCAAATAATTTAATAAAAATACGGCCCAGCTCTGAAATTGCACTACTAAAAGTGAAAAAAAAGCTTGAGATAACCAGGTATGAAATTCTTAACAGAAAAACTGTAAACTTTGTTTAGTTCTGCTGCTCAGAACAAATACCCAAGAAAAATATTAATTCTAACCTTAATTTGAAGTAGCTTTTCTCAAATATTCTCCCTGGTGAATCTCAGGGCGAAGTAGACCTTGCAAAGCTAAAGTCTTCCCACTTCTGAATTAACAGAATAAAGTGTCTATGTGCTACCTCTCTCTTCGGAAGACTTTTATTGAAAAATACCATGCTCATTTTGAATAATCACTATTTCCAAAAATGCATATCATGTGTATTGACACTGTTTCCCCCCCATATGTGTGATTTAGTATCGTATTATTTGGACGGGCGAAGCAGACCCATTTTTCTGGAACTAAATTTGCCCTCCCCTGCTACCATTTTACAGTACAGCGTGAGCATCCTTTATCAGTAATTTTTTTGGGGGGAAACCCTCTGAAATCCAACATTTTCCACATGGGTAGCTGAGATAGTGAGATACAGTAGAGTCTCACTCATCCAAGCTAAACGGGCCGGCAGAAGCTTGGATAAGTGAACATCTTGGATAATAAGGAGGGATTAAGGAAAAGCCTATTAAACATCAAATTAGGTTATGATTTTACAAATTCAGCACTAAAACATCATGTTTTACAACAAATTTGACAGAAAAAGCAATTCAATGTGCAGTAATGTTACGTTGTAATTACTGTATTTACGAATTTAGCACCAAAATATCACGATATATTGAAAACACTGACTACAAAAATGGCTTGGATAATCCAGAAACTTGGATAAGCGAGACTACTGTATTTGCTTTCTGATGTTTCAATATACAGAAATGTTATTTCATAGACAAAATTATTAAAAAGTATTGCATAAAATGACCTTCACACTATGTGTATAACACAAACCTGAAAGATAAATGGATGTTATGCTTAGACTTACATTCCATCACCAAGATGTATGTGTGTGCAAATACAGTACAGGTTTCCAAAATCCAAAACATGTCTTGTCCCAACCATTTCGGACAAGGGATATACATCCTCATTCATGGAGGAACTACTTTGTATCCATACCTTTTTAGTACCTAAATTAGAATTAATCAAGTGGCATTAAAGATGAGTTGTGATATTAATATAGTGTCTATGTATTATAGGATTCCAAATAGGAGCCGTGGCGCAATGGTTTAAACCTTTGCGCCTGCTGAACTGTTGACCTGAAGGTTGAAGGTTTGAATTCTCCCATCTATCAGCTCTAGCTTCCCATGCGGGGACATGAGAGAAGCCACCCAGCAGGATGTTAACATATCCAGGCGTCCTCTGGGCAATGTCTTTGTAGATGGCTGATTCCCTCACACCAGAAGCGACTTGTCTCAGTTTGCTTCTGACACGATAAAAACAAGATTCCAAGAGATTTCTGGACTCCATAAGGCCTCGATCTATAATGCTTCTTACACTGAGATTAACTCTGTGAGGAAAAAATGTGTATGCTGTTACTTGCATGTAGTGCAGACATTACATTCTAGGAAGTATATTGATTTCTGACCTGTGGGGGGAAAAAAACCACTCCTGGACTATAACTATGGACCACTCCATCTGCTACATTTAAAATATTTTCAGATGGGCCTACATTCTTGTGGGGGAAACCGTATAAACTATGCACTTTGAATATTTTTGAATATAGAATCATTATAAAGAATGATAGATACATACAAGTTTCTTATAGCCTAACAGTATCTGTAAGACCACATTTTCCACACCCCCTTTTAAAGGAAGAGTGAAGGCTTTAATCCTTTTGCCACTTTTCTTCAAACCTCAGTTTCCTATTCCCTGAGTTTGATTTCCCACTCTTTTTAAAGATAAGATAGAACCCTTGGAGGTAGTGCATCTAGAACAGGGGTCCCGAAACTAAGCCCTGTAGGCTGTGTGCCCCCCCCCCCCCCCAGGTCATTTACCCAACCCTAAACTTTAGACTTAGCATTGCCCTAAGTCTGAGACGATTTGAAGGCACACAACAACAACAATCCTAATTAACTTGACTATTTCATCAGCTAAAGCAGGCCTGCACTTCCCATTGGAATACTGGTAAGTTTGTTGGTTAAAATTGTTATTTATTTTAAATACTAGCTTGGGTTCCTGGCAGTGCCCGGATTATTTGAAATAGGCCTTGTTTGTTTTTGGGTGTTAGGTAATACCATGTTACACTATTTCTTAGTAAAAAAAAAACCTCAGCCTTTCCTGAAAATGCATAAGGATGTGGGTGAACCACAGTTCCCAAAAAATTTGGATCAATCCTCCCCAAACTCTGCCAGTATTCACAATTGGCAATGTTGAGTGTGTCTGCCACGTTTGGTCTAGATCCATCACCTACTGGGTTCAGTGTTCTCTGAATACAGGTGAACTATAACTCCCATATTTCAAGGTCAGTCACCCCCCAAAGCCCACCAGTATGCAAAGTTGACTGTGTTGGGTCTTTGTGCCAAGTTAGTTCCAGGTCTATCGTTCGTGGTGTTTAGAGTGCTCTTAGATTGCAGGTGAAAGCTGTTTGTGGAGGCCAGAGGCTGTCTGTGTAAGCGGACACCCATGCCACATAAACATTTTCACTTTTATTATATGTATAAATTTCTCACTTCGAGTCTCCTTTGTGGAGAGAAAAAGTGGGATATAAATAAACATAATAGTAATAATAGCAATAATTGTGCTTTCATTGTTTTTTTGTACTATAAGATATGTGCAGTGTGCATAGGAATTTGTTCATGTTTTTTCAAACTATGGTCTGCCCCCCCCCCCCCCCCCAAAAAAAAGTCTGAGGGACCATGAATTGCTTAAAACGTTTGAGGATCCCAGATCATGAACCAGAATCATATAATAGAGTTAGAAGAAATGACATGGACCATCTAGTCCAACCCCCTGTCATTCAGGAAAAGCACAAAGTATCCCTGCCAGATGGCCATCCAGCCTCTGTTTAAAAACTTCTAAAGAAGGGGCTTCCACCACACGTAGAGGGAGAATTAGTAGTTTTCAAAGCAATGTGGGATGCCATGTTGATGAATTCTTTTATCAATGAAGATTACTGACCTCTATTTCAGATACTTGGTTTTTATTTCTAAACTGAACACTTGATAGTCTGATGTGTCCATAGTTTAATCTTGGGATGCCTCTCTGGCTTGTGTAACAATAAACAAATTAGACGTAAGGATTCATGCTTCTTGCATTCTATTGCTTGGTAGGAGAAGCCAAGTAGGAGTGATTCTGGACATAATTTATTTCTATTCATTTTGTCTTCTGCCTAAACAATTCTGGGTACTTGTTATATTCAAGAACACCTAATGGTTCTGGTCCACTGACAGTTTCATCAAACTGTCCACCAAAAGAAATATTAATCTTATGATGGATCTACACCATGGAATTAATGCCACTTTAAAAGCCGCTTTTCAGTTCTATGGAATCTTGGGATTTGTAGTTTGGTGAAGCACCAGCACTCTTTGGCAGAGAAGGCTAAAGGTTTTGTGAAACTACAGTAGCGTCTCACTTATCCAACATAAACAGGCCGTCAGAATGTTGGATAAGTGAATATGTTGGATAATAAGGAGGGATTAAGGAAAAGCCTATTAAATGTAAAATTTCTTTATGATTTTACAAATTAAGCACCAAAACATCATGTTTTGCAACAAATTGACAGAAAAAGCAGTTCAATACATGGTAACGTTATGAAGTAATTACTATATTTATTAATTTAGCAACAAAACATTGTTTTATAACAAATCTACAGAAAACAGTTCAATAAATGATAATGTTACATAGTAATGACTGTATTTATGAATTTAGCACCAAAACATTGACTGCTAAAAATTTACTACAAATAAAGATAGAATTGCATAAAATGAACTTACAACATTTTTGGAAGTAAAAGGTTCAGTCCTGTGAAGATTTTAAAAAATCTCTAAGCACAGCAGGGCTCTCGCCCCTCCCTGTTGAGGTCATGGAGAGCGGAGCAGCTGATTGAGTGTTGCTAGGCAACAACATAGAGAAGGCTCCCGCGCCCTTCCGGGGCAAGTGAAGAAGCCGACAGAGTTGCAGCAACATGCAGAGGGCCCTGCGCCCTTCCCAGTGAGCGGAAAAAGGTCGCTGTGTGTGCTGGGAGGGGTGAGACGCGGCGGTGCAGGCCAGACGCTCCGAGGAAGAGGCCTGCTGTGCTGGAGCAACAGCCGAGCCGACTGCCTCGGATAATCTAGAGCCTCGGATAAGCAGAGCTTGGATAAGCAGGGCTCTGCTTTACAACCCTGTGATTCCATAGCATCAAGTCATTATAATTGAAGTTGTATCAAACTGCATTACTTCGACAGTGTAGATACACCTTAAGTCATACCTGCATAACTTCAGCAGTTTAAAAACAATGAGAAAATTATATATTACCATAGCTGAAATAAAGAGGAATATGCACTATAGGTATTCTGCAGTGGTGTCAACTGGAGAGGAATAAATAATCTGTACCAGTGGTTCTTAACCCTTTTCTGCTGCGGAGCCCTTTTTGAAGAGAACGTTTCTTATGAAGCTCTAAAAAAGATTTATGTATTATCTATATATATAAAAGGCTTTTGGCATCACGGCGACTCACAAAACAACAAAACCCAACACCCCCCAAACTCTAAAATTGGCAACACAATCCATCATCCATGCCTCCAGTAAGATATAACACAATCACACAAAAAACACAATCACAACACCAAAAAAAGGCCAAAACCCACAACAGGCAATATACGCATGCGTGCAGAACTCAAAGTATTTTTCGGGACAGCATGGCTGCCCAGGATCAGCTCACTCAAAGATTTCCCTTAGGTAGTAAGCACCCAGGCTTTGAACCACCGAGGCTATTCATTACAATTCTACCACCCCAAAAAGACATTCCCCTAAAAGGCAACTACCTAACCTTCCAAGCAGCATGCCTATTCCTTTCTATTCCACCTCACCAAACAAGGATTCACATAAGAAAATGGACAGGCTTTCAGGCTACAAAGCTATTCACTGTTATTCTACCTACCTAACAAAGAATTCCCATACGCCACAGCAACGCGTGGCCGGGCACAGCTAGTATTATATATTATATATAATGTGTATATCAAGCATGAGCCAGGGCAGTGGCAGATGAATAGAGAGTGTTTGTGTGAGCTAATTCATACAGTCCAAAAAAAAAGGAAAAAAAAGAACAATATATTTAAAATGAATAATAGTTTTAACCAACATATACTTACAAGTTATTCAGTGGCAGACCCCAGGGCCATCCAGTCCAACCCTCTTCTGTCATGCAGGAAAAGCACAATCAAAGCAACCCCAATAGATGGCTAACCAGCCTTTGTAGGAGGAAGCAAGTTGGTTTTTGCTGCTCTGGAGACTAGGATGTGGAACAATGACTTCAAACTTCAGGAAAGAAAATTCCACCTGAACATTAGGAAGAACTTCCTAACTGGGAGAGCTGTTCGGTAGTGGAATTCTCTGCCCCAGAGTGTGGTAGAGGCTCCTTTTTTGGAGGCTTTTAAGCAGAGGCTGGATGGCCATCTGTTGGGGGTGCTTCTTGGCAGGGGGTTGGACTGGATGGCCCACGAGGTCTCTTCCAACTCTATGATTCTAGTAGTAGTAGTAGTAGTAGTAGTAATAGCACAAATCTCAGGAGCCATGCAGTTCAACCCCTGTCTGCCATGGAGGAAAAACACAATCAAAGCACCCCCAACAGATAGCCATCCAGTCTTTGTAATAATAATAATAATAATAATAATAATAATAATAATAATAATAATAATACGTAATAATAGAAACTCCTGAGGCCATGACGTCCAACCTCCTTCTGCTGCACCAGAAAAACACAAAGCACCCCCTGAGCAGTGGGAGGAGTCTGGGCAGAGAGGGAGGTGAGGGAGTAAGGGTTTGTTTCCAGCAGCTCAAAACTTTAATTTCCCTGCATTTCTCAGGAGGAAGAAAGAGGAGGTGGGAAGCAGCAAGGGGAGCAAGGGGTTGCAGGGCCTCTCAATATCACCTGTGGAGCCCCAAGGGCTCTGCAGATCACAGTTTGAGAACCCCTGATTTATGCTGCTATTTTGAGTCTGCTAATATTTTTTTCTTGTGATTTTCCAAGGAAAATTCATAGAGCTGGAAAGGGTGTGGAAAAGGGGGGGAGATGGCAGTATTAGTGATTACTTAGATTAGAAAAAAGCAAGCTGAAGGTTGTTATAGAGCAGGGGTCCCCAAACTAAGGCCCAGGGGCCGGATGCGGCCCTCCAAGGTCATTTACCTGGCCCCTGCCATCATTTATAATATAATATTTTTATATCAGTTTTAATAATATAATATATTGTATATACATATGATATTAATAATAATATTATCATTTTATACAATATAATATTAATAATAATACCATATAATAATATTAATTATATGTTATATATTACATATAATATTACAGTACAGTGGTATAGTTCAATATAGTAATGTATAATACTAATATTGTGCTATGCTAATAATATAATATATTGTATGTACATACAGCTGCTCTGAGTTCCCTTCAGGGTGAGAAGGGTGGGATATAAATGTAGTAAATAAATGTAGTAAATGAATAAATAAATAATTTTGGACTTAGGCTCGCCCAAAGTCTGAAATGACTTGAAGACACACAACAACAACAATCCTAATTAACCTGACTATCTCATTGGCCAGAAGCAGGTCCACACTTCCTATTGAAATCCTGATAGGTTTATGTTGGTTAAAATTATTTTCATTTTTAAATATTGTATTGGTCTTTCATTGTTATTGTTGTTGTTTTGCACTACAAATAAGATATGTGCAGTGTGCATAGGAATTTGTTTGGTTTTTTCCCCCCAAATGATAATTCGGCCCCTCAACAGTCTGAAGGATTGTGGACCGGCCCTTTGCTTTAAAAGTTTGAGGACCCCTGTTATAGAGTTATGGTAGGAATGTTTGGAGGAAACAGATTGGGGTATTTTTTTTTCCTTGCAGAAAGAATCTTGTGGGAAATTCAGGATTTTTTTTAATGGTCTTCTTTGGCCCCTTCCACACAGCTGAATAAAATCCCACATTTTCTACTTTGAACGGGGATATATGGCAGTGTGGACTCAGATAACCCAGTTCAAAGCAAATATTGTGGGATTTTCTGCCTTGATATTCTGGATTATATGGCTGTGTGGAAGGGCCCTTCATGGACACACACACCCCTTCCCTGACAAACCTTTTCACATGGCAAGATAGGTTCACGACCACCAGTTTAGGTGATTTAAAATGGGAATTAGACATGTTCAGGGAAAATAAGGCTATCAATTACTATACTTGCCTCCATTATAATATATATATATATATATATATATCCCTCTTTATCTCTCCCAAAGGAGATTAAAAGTGGCAAGACATAAAAGCATTAGTATACAATTTAAAATATACTAATATGCAAAAATTGAAACAGATGTAAACACAGACATTACTAAAAATTCACAGTTAAAATCTGTCAAAACATATTCAAAGTTATAAACACAGCACCCACTGACTAGATCCTAATCACCTCAATCTTTAAAAGCCTGTCTGAATAAAAAGGTTTTAGTCTTCTGCCAGAAGGACAGCTGGGAGGGGGTCATTCTGGCTTCTCTGGTCATGATCAGAGGCTGAATGCTACTAAGTGCAGTTTCTTCAGAATCAGAAAACAATAGGAAAGGCTAAGGACCCTGTCATGCAGACCCTATATCTCCCGATCTGATCCCAGGTTTTCTGCTTTGAACTGGATTATATGAGTCCACACTGCCAATTAATCTGGGATAAACAGAAAGCCTGGGATCATATCCTGGGATATATGGCCTGTGTGGAAGAGCCCTGTCACCCTTGATCTGATCATTCAGGGAGATTCTTGCATTTTCAGTTTGACCAAATTTATAGCAGATAAGTGTTGAACACAGATAAATTATTTTTAAAAGTAGTACTTGTGCTTTGCTTTTTTTTACTTTATAAAAGTATTTTGGCCAACAGGAGAATGACTAAATAAATAGACATGGCATTATAGGAATGTTTAAGCAGTAGAAAGACACTGCTTTCACTCATCATTATTTTGAGGAATGGGAGATGGGTGGAAATTTTGAGAGGAGACTAAATGCATGCAGAGGTAGATTATGTATGTATATATCTTTTTACTTATCTATATCTCTATTGGTTTAACAGTAGCACTCATCAAAATTTCAGCATGCAAAATTCTACTCTTTGACTTAACACATAGTTATGAATTACTTAAAAGATTTAATTATTTTATACATGTCTCCTTGAAACCTGTTGAGTGAAAATGATAGAGAAGAATGTATATATTGAAGCAAGAAGAGTATCTTATTCACCCTGTGGTACCTAAGCTCATGTATCCTGGTTTTTGCTACCTAAGAATTGGGGCGATGGGGGGGGGGGATAAAAGCTACAATTATTTTTATCAAATAAACAGTTCCATACAGTCCATGCTTGCTTCTTTCATGAGAGGATGGCTTCTTGGTTTTGTATACTTCATTTACAGTGTACATAGGACTTACTCTCTAAAGCTGAAAATTGCCTTAACACAAATCTTTATACTGTGTAATTGAATGAGTATTAAAATGTTTCAATTGTTGCAAAATAGATTTTTCATAGTTATTTTATTTACTCTTTGCAGCATTATTCAAAATTTTCCATTAAGTTTTGTAAAAATTCTTGGAATAAAAGTTGTTTTTATGAGTTGTGCCACTTTTTATTCCAATTCATCCTTCAAATTTTAACTGCAAACATGTTATCTAGAAATAAAAAGATGACACATTTATTCGTAGTTGCATGTTGCTGACAGGTAGATAGGTCGAGGTGCTTGTTTATAGCTACTTTGATATGTTGTATGGTACACTTTCACTTTTTCTTGTCATCTTAAAGTGCAGAATAGTCTTAGCCCACGGTTATGCTGTGTAGTTTCAGGCCCAAAGCTGACCATGTCTGCTTTGGATCAGAATAATAATTGGATAGTACATCGTTGAAGAAGATATATAAAGAACATAATATATGTTCAGATAACCAAGGGGCAAATTGCTGTTCTCAGGTCTTCTGTGGGGAAAGGAACTACACAAAATAAAAAAAAATAAAAAAGCAAGGATTTTTTTTTATATTTTATCATTTACACTATAATAATATATTGTGTATTGTTAATGAGCATAAGTAAAAACTCTGTATTTTGTAAAATTATGATTGTTTTAAAGAACTGATACTTTAAACAAGAAAAGCATTGGAAATTGAAAATAAACACAGACAACTGTGGATATATTTGGTGTTTTCTGCAGCAACACTTGCCATATTAGCGTATATATATACTTAGAGAATCAGCATACAAATAATCATACAAATAATCAGAGAACCAGTTGACTATAGTTGCTTTCAAAATGGGACAAAGCAGGGAAAATGGCAGAGGTTCTCGAGTATCCACTTCCTCAATATTCATTGAGGAAATTCTCATTTCAAAATGCCTTGAACTAGTGGCATTAAATGCTGTCTTGCAGGATGAAATCCAAAGTTCTCTCTTGTCAAACAGTTTCTACCCAATAGTAGTCAGCCAAATGGCATTGCGAAGAACAACATTTTTGCTTGTAACATGGTTAAGAGTTTGAAAATGCTTTCAAAGTACACTGAGTCTTTTGACACATTTAATCATGGAAATGGTGCTGCAGAGGAAGTAGGAAGAACCCTGGTGATAGATATATACAGCAATGATGAGATAATTCAAGTTGACAAGTAGTTAAGTCTGATGAGCTCAATATATTTACTTAACTGAGGGCTTCTTTTTCTATTCACGTTTTTAAATGCCTCTGTATTTTCTCATTCGTTTCCTCATTTGTTGGTTCAAATAGCTGTTGTAAACTGAAGTTTACTTGAAGTGCTAGGAAAAGGAGCATTTTTCAAAATTGTGTCTTGAAAAACCCCTTAATTCCTAGAGAAAAATCTTGGTAGTGTTTTGTTCACTGTTAGTGGAAATGTGTCAAAGTGATCAGTAGTATGTACCGATAATATATTGTACAGTGTTCCCTCACTACTTCACAGTTCACTTTTCACGGATTCACTGTTTTCGTGGTTTTTCAATAAACTCTAAAAGACTATTATAAATCATAAAACATTACAATTTACAGCCTAAGGATGGGAGGAAGGAGAAGCCGAAGGGAGAGAAAAGGCGTCCAAGCGGCAACGGGAGGAGAAGGAGGTGATTGGTTGATAAAGACTTAAAATAGTGTATAACTACTAAAATAGTGTATAACTACTAAAATAAATATAGTGTCCCTACTTCGTGGATTTTCACTTATTGCGGGTGGTCCTGGAACCTAAGGCCAGCGATAAGTGAGGGAACACTGTATGTATATATACTTGTAATCTGCCCTGAGTCCCCTTCGGGGTGAGAAGGGCGGGATATAAATGTCACTAATAAATAAATAAATAGTACTGTGCAATTGGCCCAAAGGCAATTCACATAATATAGTGAACATAGGAAAATATTTAACTTTTCGTACAAATCTTAGACCTGAGGAATGAGATAAGTCTGATTTTGGTGCTGTTGATATATTTTTTCATTCTTGATATTTTTAAAATATAGGTCAAGTAACATGAAGGATTCTAAAATTGATTTATACTATGTAAACACTTCCATATTTTCTTCCAATTTTAAATCCATATTTTGATAGTACAAGTCAATCAAAAGTTGATGTAGAAAATTACTATTTTTGCTTTTAAATATCAATATGAATTTGGCAGTGATTTTGTAATAAAATGGTGTGGTAAATTTCGTTTTGTCTTTCTTTTGTCACATACTTAGATGTCTCAAAGCAGTATAATTTTAGCAATATATGAGGTTCTTCTGATAGCTCTACAAACAGGTTAAACTCCCATTACATTAAGAATAAGGTTCAGTGTATTTGATATGGGTTAAATGTTATATTCGTATTTATTCAAAACTATTTTAAATTATAATGCACTATTCACAAAGATTTTAATTAATGAGTGCTCAATTGCAGTTTTTCTTTTACATTTGTAGATTTTTGGTTGACATACTTAAAGTTTGATTTTCAGATTTCATTACCATTGTATCTATTTCTGTTTCCCCAGTTACAGGCAATATGTAATCAATAGCATAACTGATTAATTCAAGAAGTTTCTAAAACTAGATAGCATTTCTATAAGAAAAAACTCAGAAATAGAAACAGTAACTATAGGACTTGGTCTGGGACACCTTTTTCTACTCATGGGTTCTTCCAAAGCACCACATGAACTACTAAAATTCAGAATGAATAAATAAAAGGTTTTCCTTTAATTTTGAAAACTAAATGTTATAATGTTGAGGTGTATAATTTCATACATAGCATATTTAGAAGCTAAACTGTTGCTATTGGAGGCTTTCTTACTGGTGTCATACAAAGCACTGAGCATTAATATTTTGCAACATACCTCTGATATAGTCCCTGATAAGTATCCATCATTGTCATTCAGATCAATCCCTCACCATGTAATGTGCACTGCTATTGAAATTATCTGCAATTGGAGGTTTAGCATTGGCAACATATATTGCACGAATCACATATGATCCTGGTATCTCATATACAAATTGAAGTTTTACAGCACAATATTTCAACAATCAAAACAAAAAACTGGCTTATTATATACAAGCAAAATATTCTTGCACTCTGCTTGATTGCTTCTTTTTCTTTTGGTTTATGTTGTAATGTCTACTTCTGTTTCTAGTTAATAGAAAAAGAAATACACCAGAGTTGCATCTACATCTTGAGTTCATGCAAGACAATAAACTATAAAACAAAGCTGCTTTTTCTGTAAGAAGAAATGATTGAGCAGCATGCAATAGCCTGCTGCTTGTCCATGGGAAGCCAAAGTTCCTGTGGATTCCTGGATTGCTATGTCATAGCATCCACTGTGGAGCTGATCAAACATGTTATAGCACATAGTTGTGCTTATTATGTAGCATCGTGGGTGGAAGAAAAGCTTATTTAGCATTTCCTTTGCATCTTGGAGTAGACATCCAACAGTGCACTTCAGAGTAGTTTTGGGATTATTGACATGAATGGTGGTAAATGTGGGCCTAACTGTCTTTTGGCTAAATGCTTCCAGAATAAGATAATTGGTTCCTAAAGGTATCATGATGATGATATTGTACAGGTCCGTCTGGGGAATACAGTGTTGCACCTTCTCAGTTGTATGGGATTCCTTTCAGTTGGTAAGGCTTAGGACATGGCTGAAATATTTATATTAATGTATCCTAAAACGCATGCTTTCAATCATTGCAGCTCATGGTTGATTAAAGCTAACTGAAGGGATTTATCTGGATGGATACAGCACTAGTAGCTGAAATCAGAATGTTATATATAGATTATAGATATTGTTTCATTGTGTTAATAAATATTTCAGTTACCTAATGTCATAGTTGTCATATGCGTTTGGAAATAATGCTTGAGCTATAATACAAAACAATAGTACATTCTTATGCATACTGATAGTGTCACTGTTCTTCTATCACAGGTATTAGGGAAATTATAACCAAACAATGTCTGGATAGCCATACATTCCATACATCTTATAGCAAATAAGTGTCTTTGACCACTTTTAAAATAATTAAATATGTGCTTCTAAATTCCATTTCTTAACTAGCTTAATGGCTTCCAAGTACAACTTTTACAAGACTATTCATCTTTGTACAGATTTATGTGACTGAGAAAAATGGGGTTGTAAATAAAACTAGAATGGGGGAACTGGAAAAGCCTGTAGACTACACTCAATATTTTTTGGCATTGGGGAGAAATCATCTTCATTGAGGTATGAACTATCTAAACCATACCACACAGCAAAATCAGCTTCGCAGACCACGAAGTGCATTGTAGAAACACACAACATTGAAGCGCTTCGTAGAATTTGGGGTGGGGGGTGGGGAGCTGCCGAAAAAAGGCCTAAAGGGTTGACTCCCTGGGACAGATATCCATTGCCAACTGTCACTTTCCTTTATTATTTCCACCTTGTATGTTTCCAGAGTGCATGTGCCAGAAATAGGGGAAAAAACAAAGCACATTATTTGTCGGCTGTCAAGCCAAAGATACTGCAGATTCTAAACCCAGTTTGCGGTCACCTTCCATGGTTAGTGTAATCATCTTCCTGGTCTCGAACCTGTTTTAGAAATAACGATCTAATCATCTGCACAATGTAGTTCCTCTCCAAACTGACCTAAATGTAGATGAGCCCTTGGTCTTGACTAGATACAGAAACATAGTCTCTTAACTGTTATATTTTCTATTGCACTAGAAAGAATATAAAGTAAGGGTAAAATACAATTCCAGTAAAAGGAACCGATAATGGATTTTAATGGCCCAAATTATTATTATAGGTTAGATGAGAATTTTAAACCTAACTCTAACTGATTCTTTAAAGAGTTTAAATTAATCGGCAACATCTGGGATATTTTTAATTGTAGCTTCCAGAATGTGGAATGGATCCCCTCTGATGAGATTGGTAGGATTCTCAGTGTTAGTTGTTTTTAATATCAATTAATAGTTGTTTACTTCAGTATTTTCTTTATTGCTGATATTACAGCTATCATTGTTTTTTTAAAAGATATGTTCTTAATGCATTTGTTCTATTATGTTATTTTCAGTTATTGGATTTCATTCTGCTTGTTTAATGCTACTTAGATACCATATTTACTCGATTATGGTGCACATCTTTTTTGCCCAAATTACAATGTGAAAATTAGGGTATGCATTATATTTGCGTATTATGGTAATCCTCCATATAAAGGTGAGGGAAGAAGTGTGAAATGTGGAGAAGTGTGTAGTTTCACCCCTGAGCCAAGCCTTGTTGCAGTTGCACTCCTTTGCCTCTCTCTAGCACAGGCATGGGCAAACTTCGGCCCTCCGGGTGTTTGGACTTTGTATCTCTTTGTGGTTCCCAGTAAGGGCGACTGGGGGAACAGTTGTCATGCTGTTGGAAAGCCACTTTAACCACCACGGCTTAATAGTATGAAATCCTGGGATTTGTAGTTTGGTGAGGCACCAGCATTCTTTGACAGAGAAAGTTAATATTCCCATGAATCAAGTCAGGGGGTGCCGTGGGATTTTTTTTAAAGTTTTGAATATGTTTTTATGGATTTTAGCTGTTATTTTTTAAATACTATTGATACTTAATTATTTTAATGTTTGTATTTTTGCAGATTTCAAAATGTCTTGAAATGCTTTTAATGTAAGCCGCTCTGATTCTCTTTGTGCAGAGAAAAAGCGTGGTATAAATAAGCATAATAATAATAATAATAATAGCAGCATTGAGCCATAGCAGTTAAAGTAATGCCAAAGTGCTTTAATTCTACATTGTGGATGCACCCTATGTTGTTGGGCTCTGTTGGGAATACAGTAGAGTCTCACTTATCCAACATTCTGGATTATCCAATGCATTTTTGTAGTCAATGTTTTCAATACATTGTGATATTTTGGTGCTAAATTCGTAAATACAGTAATTACTACATAGCATTACTGTGTATGGAACTACTTTTTCTGTCAAATTTGTTGTATAACATGATGTTTTGGTGCTTAATTTGTAAAATCATAACTTAATTTGATGTTTAATAGGCTTTTCCTTAATCTCTCCTTATTATCCAACATATTTGCTTATCCAACGTTCTGCCGGCCCGTTTATGTTGGATAAGCGAGACTCTACTGTATTCAGAAGTGGTAGATCACTCCTTGGAAGAAAAGACTCAAGACCTTGTAAAACTAAAGCTCCCATGATTCGATATCACGAAGTCAAGTGGTGTCAAGTTACATTTCTTATACATCATAAATGCCCCCAAAGGAAGCTAAGGCGGGATAAACAGTAGAGGCATCTTGAAGGAAGGCAATCTATTTATCTGGTTTGCCTTTCCATCACTGGAAGACTTCATATTCTTATCCTTTTGTTTTTAAAGAAGAAGTTTTAAGTGCAGAGCAGCTGTAACATATCTTTTTGGTCAAATGACAAAGAGTGAACTTTTTCTTATGCATTACATTTGCCAGCAAATACTTTTGTTCAGTTTCAAGATTTTGAAAATTGAGATGCGCGTTAGATTCAACAACGCATTAGATCAGGGGTCCCCAAACTAAGGCCCGGGGGCCACATGCAGCCTATCGAAGCCATTTATCCAGCCCCTGCAGCGGCAGCTCCCTCCTCCTCCACCGAGGAAGGTGCGTATGGCGCAGGGTAGGAGAGAAAGGCACGCACCTTTCCCGTCTCCTCCCTCGCCTGGTGCGTGCCTTCCAAAGCTTTGCTTATTTATAATGATATTTTAATTATTATTTAATTAATAATTAATTAATAAGGGGTGCACTGCTTTGCTAGTGATTTTGGTGCACAAAGGCAGAAGGAGGTTGGACTAAATGGCCCAAGCAGTCTCTTCCAACCCTCTTTATTATTTGTATTATGATTATGATTAACATTGAGGCTGTATTTATTCCTGTTTTTTTTTTTTACTTCAAAATAAAGATATGTGCAGTGTGCACTGCATAGGAATTTGTTCATAGTTTTTTAAAAAACTATAGTCCGGCCCTCCAATGGTCTGAGAGACCATGAACTGGCCCCCTGTTTAAAAAGTTTGGGGACCCCTCCATTAGATTCTAGTAAAGCCGCTCTGAGTCCCCTCGGGGAGAAGGGCGGGGTATAAATGTATGTAATAATAATAATAATAATAATAATAATAAATGCAGGTATTTTTAAAAAATTGAAAAGGCTAAAAATGAATATGAAAAGAAAAATAATAGTTTTATTTAGGTTCAATTTTTTAATTTTTTGCAGGCTCTTCACTTTTCTAATAGTAAACAATTACTTGCTTTGCACTGTTAGACTTTGTGACATATGATTACTTTAAACCAGAATTGGCATACCATGCAATACATTTTGGATGCTGCAAAGCAACACTTGCATAAATAATTCTCTTATCCAATATAGCTCAACATGTCATGCTACTGTACCCAGGTTGAACATGACCTTATTTAAACAGCAGTGTTGGGAAATGATGAAGTAATTGGCCCAGTTTGTAGAAAACGTCTCAAAGGACTAAGCAATCAAATCTATAAGCAGATAAAAATAGAACAAGAAAATACAACCATAGAGCATTTATAGGAGATCTGCAAGTGTGTTTGTGAGATTGATTTCTATTTCAATAGGGAATCCTCAATGAAAGATACTTGAAAAGTTAGTATTAAGAGCCCATACATGTAAAATGAGAATTGTTTCTGTCAAAAGAAGTCATAGATACATATGTGACATCCTCAGTTGGGAAGATATTTCACGAGTCGTGACAGTCTTATTTCTAGTTTTGGAGTCTTACAGTTCAGACGATTAGGGCACTTGGGGATTGCAGGAGGAAAGAGTTGTCAAGTACTACAAGTACTTAATACTGGCCATAGTCTTCTCTGACAATACTAGATGGTCTTTTCGACTTGTTGATTAGTGACATGATGGTAAATGTGGCATTTTTATTCAACCTCAGCAACTTATTCTCTAGAGCGCTACTTCCCCCCTATATTTTTATTGGCATTTAACATTTACATTTTAGACAACATTGAGCAGCAATTAGACTGTTAGAGCACTACTTTTTAAACTGTGAGTCCCAATACCAAATGGGGCTCCCTTAGCTCAATGTTGGGTTTACAAAATATTTGGAAAAAGTAAAAGTTTGTCACTTAGTGGATGTTTTAGACATTTACACAAATCTGTTATGCAGTGTTTACAGTGAACTCTGCAGAAGATGCTTCAGTAAATGTTTCATAAATGCTATCCATCAATGTTTGATTTTATACCTATTTTATTTACCTATATACCGTGTTTCCCCGAAAATAAGACAGTGTCTTATATTAATTTTTGCTCCCAAAGATGCTCTAGGTCTTATTTTCAGGGGATGTCTTATTTTTCCATGAAGAAGAATTCACATTTATTGTTGAACAAAAAAAATGAACATTTATTATATACTGTACAGTAGTTGTCATCACAAACCATTATAACCAGACAAACTGTGAATCCTATCAAGAATCTCTTGTTACTACCAATATTTCCATGTACAACACTCTATGGTACATACATTTACCGATTCTGCATGCTCTGGTGTTCTGTTCGTTGGGCATGCTTCCAAACAAAAACTTGGCTACGTCTTACTTTCGGGGGAGGCCTTATATTTAGCAATTCTGCAAAACTTCTACTAGGTCTTATTTTTTGGGGATGTCTTATTTTAGGGGAAACAGGGTACGTGAGGTCACATACAAATTTCTCAAACCAAAAGGAGTCCTGAGTGAAAAAGTTTAAGAAGCCCTGCTCTAGAATCATTGTATATGTATTACCTATTTTTGTTCATGTAGTTCTTTATAGAGGCATCAAAAAGTAATATATAATTAGCATTTATGCATATACTTTGTTTTAGAATACATCTAGCTTACTTCATGAGTAGTCATATTATAATGTGAATCAGTTGCAAAACTGGCAACCAATGACCTCATAGTAATTTCTTTCTCTCAAGTTTGAGGATAATATGTTACATTAGATGCTTTATTTGTAAATATTAAGAACATACATTTTACTTTTCCCATAGTATAGGGAAGAGCTACAGTTAAAACATTCTGTGCACCAGTGTATTGAGATCCTTATGTAGCAGACATGCACAATGAAATTTATGTCATATAGTTGCTGTTGAGTTTAGGAGTCAACCTTTTCTGTAACTTCAGTGATACTACAGATAGACACTTTAGTGTGTTTATTTTCTGTGGTACTGTGTCTGTATGCAATACATACTCATATACTTGTGCGATCAACTTTTGTAATGAATACCATTCTGTTTTATATTATGATAGATTCATGTCATAGATAATTGTACTGGTTTTTATAATTGAGTAATAGCTGGGGAGCAGTTGTGGTAATTGTGGCTTCCTGAGATTACAGAGCCTCTAGAAGTGTGTGCATTTTGGTTTCCTTTAAATATGGAATCAAACCACTAGCCACAATTTCTAGTGGGAATTGCTGTAAATGTGGTTTGAAATGTTTGTTCACGAAACTTAACTGAGCTTTATAAATATACTTGGTTTTGATGGGCACTTGTTCCTCTCTTGAAAGGATTTTCTGTAGCAGTTTGAAATAATATATGGATTTAAGACTGTTAAAGTAAAAGCTCTGCTACTAATGTTGAAGTTAAGCTGTATGTCTGTAATTTTACTTATATGCCACATTGTCCCCAAGAAAGTGTAATTGCAGTAGCTTGTAAACATAGATTGTACATAACATTCCTAACTAATAACTTGTGAAGGAGCTTTTTACATGTTGATATACTTGTGAACTAACTCTGGCCAGTAATTTAATCTCAGAGCAGTGTATGTTGTTTGGTTGCAAATTAAAGGCATTTTATTAGATTAATTTTACTTAGATGACTATATGTAAAAAAAATGCTTTTGTTTGTTTAAAAACAATTTAAAATCACTAAACAATTCACTTGAGAGAATTGAAAGTTAACCTGCACAAAGAGATACTATGTTTTTGATATACCTATGACGTTTGGGAGAAACGGGAGAAACTGGTACCAACTCATGACAGTGCTGTTTACTACAGAATGCCATTTCCACTAACAGGTGTTTTGCATTAAGGGGAACAGTTTAAAAGGATCGTGTTGGGCTATCTAGAGTTTTAAAGATGCTGTCTATTAATGGTCTCATATGATAAAAAATGTAAAGGAATAATAACAACAACAACAACAACAACAACAACAACAACAACTTTATTTTTGTACCCCACCTCCATCTCCTCAAATGGAGTCGGGGCAGCAAACATGGGGCCAAGCCCTGGTAAACACACCAGAACAGGATAAAATACATACATCATACAAAATAAACAAGATAAAATACAATTACAATGACATAACAAAATAGCAAAAAACAGGAATGACATAGTAAAACATAATTTGAAAACAAAACCAAGGATTAAACAAGAGCAAGCTGGGCCAAAGTGCAAGGGTTTAAGTTGTAAACCCAGTGAGTGAGCTAGATGGGTAAAGTGCTGCGTTTAAGAGAGGGCTTAGGAGTGGGGTGAAAGATGAAGTTATTTCTGTCTGATGGAGCAGAATAAAATACATCAGACATCGTGATTGTTACTGGGGGATTCATTAGTCAGACTTCAAAGGCACACTAAAAAAGCCAAGTTTTTACATTTTTCCCTAAAGGTGTGTTTTCCGGCCTATAAGAGTGACTGGGCATATAAGACAACTCCCACTGTTACACAAAAACCAGATATAGACACGTAACTGAAGTCACAACTATATGTGTTACAATTGTATAGGAGCTGGCATCAACATGACTGGATTCAGACACTGACCAAACTAGCTCAACTGAAAACCCTGCCTGCTTACCTGGTAATACAAGGATGACAGGTGCTGGATACCACATGGGCAGAAGCTTTTGCATGGACCTTTGTCACATGTGGATGTTGCCCACTTTCATCACCTGGAGCTGTGAGAAATCTCAACTATCACACTCTCAAAATCTTGTGGGGTAATACCAATTTGTTGGTTCTGTCAGCTTCTTGGATCCTGATACTATGTATACCACTTTCACTGTTATGACAAAGCAGATAGCACACAATGGTTTCTCAAATTACAGAGAAGAATGGATGGGATAATGTGTGAATGAAGAATGAAATTGGGATCCCTGCACTGCACCTGACCAGTCTGATTGAAGAGTAGTGATTTGTTTCATTCCTGTCCCATTCCCTAGGCAAGTATTTGAATTGAGTGGCTCATGGTTCCCACCGTTCTCCCAGAGCCTATGCCGCTACACAGGCTTCTGTGAAAAAGAAGTTCCACTGGCTTTGTGGGCATCATGGTACTAGCTCCACTCCAATCCCTAGTCAGTATACTTCTTGGGCAAATTAGGAAGCACGCTTGTTACTGCGAGGAGAACAGGGTAGAAATAGGGTTGTCAAATCGCAGAATATGCTGGATTCCATCCATCTACCTGGTGCCCATTACAGAGCGATACATACTGTGCGCTAATTAGTATTGCTCTTAAGGAATTAAAATAACACTATCGAATTCTGAGTGTCACAACGGACCAAATATCTTTCAAAGTAGAGTAAATATATGTCTATCTAGAAGAGAAAGAGACTTGGGAGTAGGTTGAGATAAAGATTTTTTTTCAAAGTCACATTGTATTTCATACTGCAATATGTTGTATATCAATTTACTCAGAAGTAGGAATCCTAGAATAATAGAGTTGGAAGAGACCTCTTCTGTATATGCCTTTTTGTCAATTTTTGAAAACACGCCAGTTCCTTTCTCACAGAAAGGGAATTCTGGAGTCAAATTATTTAGGATTGACATTGTTAAATCATTTAGTATCACGTCTAATAATAAAAGCTGGAACTTTAACATGTTTTAAAGCATTTAAATCACTCTTGAACTTGTGTGCTTTTAAGTTAACCCTAAGGTTATCATGTTGTTTTCTTGGCAAGGTTTGTTATATCTAAGTATAATTATTTCCATTTTTCAGGTGGGATGTGGATAATGAGGCTGAGCATCAGGACAATTAGGCAATCTTCAATTGTTATTTATGTAGTTTTTCTTGATTGACATTGTTTCACACTTTGGCTGGGATCTTGCTGGCACACATTGCATATCTAACAATCTTTTTTGCATATAGGCTCATTTTCTGTTTGCCCATGAACATAGACAGTGGTAGTAGCAGAGGAAGATTGTTTTGAATAGCCTGAGGGTTCTAGGGTGGCATTCATGATCGGTATGATTGTTAAGAATCAAGACATTCAGGGAGGGTTTGCTTAAACAGTAGCCTGGCATTTGGAAAAAGGTTTCCATCAGCCCTTGCTTCCATAAGATTAGTTACATCACCAGTGAGGCCAGTGTGATGTATGTCTAGATTTCATAACTTTCTCTGCTCAAATGAGTGTTTGCAGTTCTTTTTCAGATACATTCAGATGCAAATTCAAGAAATCCTGCTGTAGATGTGTCATCAAAGTTTATGTAATCCACATTGATGATAATATTGTTTAGGTTAGGTTTTCCCCTGACATTAAGTCCAGTTGTGTCTGACTCTGGGGGTTGGTTCTCATCTCCATTTCTATACTGAAGAGCTGGTATTGTCAGTAGACTCCACCTAGGTCATGTGGGCAGCATGACTGCATGGAGCGCCGTTACCTTCCTGCCAAAGTGGTATCTATTGTTTTTGAACTGCTAGGTTGGCAGAAGCTGGGGGTAACAGCAGGCGCTCACTCTGCTCCCCAGATTTGAACCTGCAATCTTTCGGTCCTCAAGTTCAGCAGCTCAGTGCTTTAACACGCTACATACTGAATAATGACATCTATAGCTTTTAAATGTAAACAAGTCATGTGAGGGGTCAATATGGTAAACAAAAGTAGATACTTGGATTCAGAGAACTCTTCTATGGGCACATGTCACCCATTGACTGCAGATTGCATATATGAGATGGGCTTTTGGAACTTACCTTGTTCTTTTTCATGTCCCGGCTTTTGTCGAGGCTCTGATCTGTTTTCATCTGACCTCCCAAAATTAGGAGGTCAGACATCCATTTTGTTTTTGTTTTGTTTTGAGTTTTTTTTGTTTTTTGGAGGGAGCGGGAGGCACCGACCAAGGCCACAGCAGCTGCTGGCACCGCTCAAATGCCCGGTAAGGAGCCGGGCAAAGGGAGGGGGGAGGCGCAGGATGACTCAGCCCCCCCAACCTCCCCTCCGCCAGGCCTGTGTGGGTAGGCCCAAAGCCTGCACCCATAGACCCAGATGCCCTAGCCTGCGGGTGCAGGCTTTGGGCCAGGCCTAGCCGGGCCTCGCAGGACTTACAGTCAGGTGGAAAGTAAGGATAGCTCCTTATTCGGCACTCGGCTGCAAGTCCTGTGAGGCCTGGGCGCCTAGGCCCAAAGCTTGTACCAGGAGGCCTGGGAGTTTTGGGCCTATGCGTGCAGGCTTTGGGCCTAAGCACCCAGCACTGCAGGGCCCAAGCGTGTAGGCCCAAAGCCTGCACCTGTAGCCCAAAGCTCCCGGGTGCAGGCTTTGGGCCTAGGCATCTGTGCCTCACAAGACTTACAGTCAAGTGCCGAATAAGGAGCGATCCTTACTTGGCACTTGACTGTAAGTCCTAGGCCTGGTTAGGCCTGGCTCAAAACCTGCACCCGTATGCCTGGATGTCCGGGCCTATGGGTGCAGGCTTTGGGCCTACACACCCGGGCCTTGCAGGGCCCACAGCTGATCGGCTTGGAGCCGATATTCGTCCCACCTGCCTTTTGTTTCAAGGCAGTCTTTGTTTCATTGGGGGTCTTTTTGTTTTGTGCCACCTGAATGGACGATACGAAACAGAAGCACGAATAAAACATATTGGACAATTTTTGCACACATCTCTACTCATGTGTTTCAGACAAACAAGCTAAACAAATCTAGTGTTCTATTTGTTTTTCTATTCTTTTACAAATGCCATTTCAGTTGAAATGTTATTTATACCATTATAAATGTTATTTATAATTTGCTGAATTAAACAATTGACATTATGGGAGTGCTTTGACTATGCAGGGGGTTAGACTGGATGGCCCCTGTGGTCTTCTACACTCTGATTCTATCTCAGATGTCTGAATTTGGGCAACTTGAATGTAGCAACCATAGGTAGGAAACAAACATATTTCTCAGTAGTTCATGGTACAAAAAAGTATGTGTACACAGGCCGTTACGAAACATTTATTTTGTTTATTTATTTCCATCATTTATACCCCGCCCTTCTCACCCGATGTATTGATTTGGAAATAAATCCTTGAAAGTAGGATGTTGAACTCATGGCTCACAGAATCTTAGTTGGAATGTGTGTCAGACCCGAGGCAGCAGGGCACCAAGAACCATACATGGAGGCCAATCTCTATCTAATATCTTTATTAAGGAAATGTATAAAAGTAATAAAAACAAGTGAAGAATATAGTTCAGAAGCAGACCTTTCAAATGAGGTCAAATATAGTCCAAAAATGTATTGTCCAATAAATGATATTAGAGTTCAAAGTTTAAATCCAATACCGAAACACACACTATTGCCAAGCAATAGTGTGGGGAAATGCCAGAGTCTTGGGAGTCCAAGGTAGCTTGACAACAAGGCTGGATATAATCTTGGTTCTTTAACAAGGTCCGTGACTAGGAACAAGGCAAACAGTGATTCTTGGAACGAGATCCGTGGTTAAAAGCAAGGCAAGGCAGTTCTTGAATTCTTGATCCGGGAAGCAAGGAACTGGGGTTACGAAGTCCACACGCGATCTTACTCCTGAAGCTGCTCTGTTGACTCCGCAAAGATTCTCCCGCGTCAAGCACCTATATTGGGGTCTCGTTTTCCCGCCAACAACCTCTTTCCCTAGAGAACGAGAAGCGAAACCCAACTTTGTCCAGATGCAAGACTCCTTAGAATTTCCCAAGGGAAGCAGGCCTAATCAGCCTGTTGTTTGGCTGCAATCCGTAAACTCCTGCGATTCTGTTCCCTCGCTCCTCTGTCAGCAGAATAGGATTCTCTCCTAGGGAACGGAGGAGAGGAATGCCCAAGGTCTGTTTTACTGAATTCTTGGGTACAAACATCAACATCCGGCAGGTGAAAAGATTCCGGCTCTTGTTGAACCGGCGAAAACCCCATGTTTTCGTCTTCATCTGCCACGATGGCACTAGGAACAGGACTACAAGGCCCATGAGGCATCACAATGTGCCACAATGGCTATTAATACAATCCCTTGTCCTGCAGGAATGCACAAATAAAATATCTCAGAAAGGTTCCCATCCAACCTCTGTTTGAATACCTCCAAAGAAGGAAAGTGCAGCCACACACTCTAAGGCAGCCTTTTCCACTATTTAGCAACTGTTACTGTTAGGACGTTTTTCCAAATGCTTAGACAGAATCTCTTTTCTTGTAATTTTGATACATTGGCTCAGATCCTATTTTCTTAAACAGCAGAGAACTAGCTTGCTCTATCTTCTATATACAGTAGAGTCTCACTTATCCAACATTTGCTTATCCAACATTATGAATTATCCGATGCAGTCTGCTTTTTAGTAGTCAATATTTTTGTAGTCAATGTTTTCAATACATCGTGATGTTTTGGTGCTAAATTCGTTAATACAGTAATTACTACATACCATTACTGCGTATTGAACTACTTTTTTGTCACATTTGTTGTATAACATGATGTTTTGGTGCTTAATTTGTGAAATCATAACCTAATTTGCTGTTTAATAGGCTTTTCCTTAATCCCTCCTTATTATCTAACATATTTGCCTATCCAACGTTCTGCTAGCCTGTTTATGTTGGATAAGTGAGACTCTACTGTAATGTCCTTTCAAATATTTAAACATGGCTATCAAGTCTCTTCTTAACATTCTCTTCTCCAAGTTAAATGTATCAACATCCCTAAGCCATTCCTCATAGGGCTTGGTTAATAATAATAATAATAATAATAATAATAATAATAATAATAATAACGACTACTACTACTACTACTACTACTTTATTTTTATATCCCGCTCCCATCTCCCCAGAGGGGACTCAGGGCAGCTCACGTGGGGACAATCCCAGTTTCAACATACAAAAAAATACAGCATAATTAAACCAATGTTAAACAGGTAAAATAGTATGAACATATAAACCAGCATAAAACAGCAACATCAAAACATTAGAACGAGTCTGAACATTATATACAACTGTAAGATAAAATTCAGCAGACTCTACAAGAGGGAATTAAGTATCTCATTACAGAGCTCAATCAATAAGAGTGGGGTGTGATAAAGTGCAGTAGTTGTGGCCACTAATAACTAACCGAACTATTTATTTGAATGCACATCGAAATAACCATGTTTTAAGGTCCTTTCAAAGATGGATAGTGAGGGTTCCAGCCTGATCTCCCTGGGGAGGGAATTCCAGAGCCGAGGGGCCACCACCGAGAAGGCCCTCTCTCTCGTCCCCACCAACCGTGCCTGAGACGGGGGTGGAGCGAGAGGAGGGCCTTCCTAGAAGATCTCAAGGCCCGCGTGGGTTCATAGAGGAGGAGGCAGTCACGGTTTCCAGGTCTCTTTCCATTTGGTGGCTCCCCTCTGAACACAGCATTTACAACTTGCTGTAAAATCTTTCTCTTAGTTCCTTTGCGGTGGTACTTCCATGATGGTGCTACCTTTTTCTGCAAATTCCTTATCTCGTTCTTGGATTTTTACAGAGGCATAACCTCATGTTTTTCTATCATTCTTCTTTGTTTTTGTTTTGTCATAGAAAATCTATTAAGATAGGGAAGCACAATGCCTTTTGACTACCAGTAATAGGAGCCACCACAAAAACACCTTCATGTAGTTTATCTTTGATAATGTCAGTGATACCATAATAAAACGTTTTGGGGTAATTGCAGATTCAGAAAAAACAAACAAACCCTAGAATAAGTATGAGAGAAATGAAGATGTGCCTGTAGAGTTTTTGCTTCAATAAAGAGACCATACTAAATGCTGATCAAAACTGTGCAGATTATATGCATTAGACGTAATGGCTAACATAGAATCATAGAGTTGGAAGAGACCTCATCGGCCATCCAGTCCAACCTCCCTGCTAAGAAGCAGGAAAATCACATTCAAGCACCCCTGACAGATGGTCATCCATCCTCTTCTTAAAAGCCTCCAAAGAAGGAGCTTTCACCAAACTCTGTGACAGAGAATTCCACTGCTGATCAGCTCTCGCAGTTAGGAAGTTCTTCCTAATGTTCAGGTGGAATCTCCTTTCCTGAAATTTGAAGTCAATGTTCCGCATCCTAGTTTCCAGGGCAGCAGAAAACAAGCTTGCTCCCTCCTCCCTATGACTTCCTCTCACATGGCTATCATGTTTCCTCTCAGCCTTCTCTTCTGCAGGCTAAACATGCCCAGCTCTTTTAAGCCGCTCCTCATAGGGCTTGTTCTCCAGACCTTTGATCATTTGATTCACCTTCCTCTGGACACTTTCCAGCTTGTCAACATCTCCCTTCAATTGTGGTGCCCAGAATTGGACACAGTATTCCAGGTGTGGTCTGATCTGACCAAGGTGGAATAGAGGGGTAGCACAATTTCCCTGGATCTAGACACTATACCCCTATTTATGCAGGCCAAAGTCCCATTGGCTTTTTTTGCCGCCGCATCACATTCCTGGCTCATGTTTAACTTGTTGTCCACGAGGACCCCAATATCTTTTTCACACGTACTGCTGTCGAGCTAGGCACCCCCCCCCCCATTCTGTATCTTTGTATTTCATTTTTTTTCTGCCTAAGTGGAGTATTTTAGATTTTCCCTGTTGAACTTCATTTTATTAGTTTCGGCCCATCTCTCTAATCTGTTAAGATAGTTTTGAATTCTGCCCCTATCTTCTGGAGTATTGGCTATCCCTCCCTGTTTGGTGTAATTTGCAAACTTGATAATTGTGCCTTCTAACCCTTCATCTAAGTCATTAATGAAGATGTTGAACAGAACCAGGCCCAGGATGGAACCCTGCGGCACTCCACTTGTGACTTCTTTCCAGGATGAAGAAAATGCATTGGTGAGCACCCTTTGGGTTTGTTCACTTAACCAATTACAGATCCACCTAACTGTAGTTTTGCCTAGCCCACATTTGACTAGCTTGTTTGCCAGAAGGTCATGGGGGACCTTGTCAAGGGCCTTACTGAAATCCAGATACGCTACATCCACGGCGTTCCCCCGCATCTACCCAGCTTGTAACTATTGAAAAAAGAGGTCAGATTAGTCTGGCATGATTTGTTTTTGATAAATCCGTGTTGACTATTAGCGATTACCACATTTGTTTCTAGGTGTTTGCAGACCACTTCCTTAACAATCTTTTCCAGAATCCTCCCTGGTATCGATGTGAGGCTGACCGGACAGTAATTGTTTGGGTCGTCCTTTTTCCCCATCTTGAAGATAGGGACCATATTCGCCCTCCTCCAATCTGCTGGGACTTCTCCCGTTCTCCAAGAGCTCTCAAAGATGATTGCCAGTGGTTCCGAAGTAACTTCCACTAGTTCCTTCAATACTCTTGGATGTAGTTGATCTGGCCCTGGAGACTTGAATTCATTTAGAGCAGCCAGGTATTCCACCATCGTCCCATCTTCTTCTTGCAGAGACCCTATCGCCTCCTTGTTCTTCCTTTTTCTACCAACATAAGCAAAAAAGCCTTTTTTGTTGTTTTTTATGTGTCTGGTAAGCCTGAGTTCATTTTGCGCTTTAGCCTTGCAAACCTTTTCCCTACAGGAGTTGGCTAATCGTTTGAATTCTTTTTTGGTGATTTCTCCCTGTTTCCACTTCTTGCGCATGTCTCTTTTGAGTCTTAGCCCAGTTAGAAGTTCTTTGGACATCCATTCTGGCTTCTTCGCACTTGTCTTATTTTTTTTTCTTTGTTGGCACTGTTTGCATTTGTGCCTTGAGTATTTCACTTTTGAAAAACTCCCATCCATCCTTAAATTTGAAGCAGGCCATCACTGCTCTTAAGCGATTGCTCCCTTTTTGGAAGAATGAGGATATTGACATGTTAAAGACAATGAACAGAAATAGCTACATCTAAAATTTCATCATCTTGATGAATGTTCTGATAAATAATAAGTAACCTGCCTTTCCTGAGTGGAGAGCCAGTGTGGAGTGTAGAGTCAGCATTAGATCATTATGTATAATGCATATAAATTGTACTGTATTTTGAGCATTGGATTCTGACTCTGGAGATCAGGGTTTGAATCCCCAATCAGCCATTAAAACTCCCTGGATGATTTTGGAAAAATCAGACTTTGATCAAATTTTGCCTGTGATAGGCTCATCTTAGAGTTTTTCTAAGTCAGAAATGATTTGAAGGCATGCAGCAGTAATGTTCCCGAGTAAAATCAGGCAAATTATACTTATTCATCCTGTTGAATCCATTACTCCATTTTAACAATGTTCAAATTTCCTAAGGTAGCCCAATATATTTTATGCTTTCTAGCTCTCTGTAGCAGTTTTTGCAGTTAATTGTTGATGAGTGTTGATAACTTGATACATCTTGGATTATTCTTAAAATGTTATGTTAGACTTTTTCCCCCAAAGCAGCTTTGCAGTAGCTTATTGATATGGTTACCCATGTTGCCTAAGACTATTTTTTTGTTCTCATGAAGGTTGTCAGTGTGTCTCACCCTAGGAGAATGTCTGGCATCATAGGAACATTATTGAAGCTTCTATTTGAATTAGCGTAGAAGTCAAGTCTTTTCCTACAGATAAGTATGTTATCTAAATACACAATACAAAAATCTCAGTAGGTCTTCAGTTTCAGTGCCTACTGGTGTCACTGCAAAGTCAATGGCAGTCAGGAGTAAAAGCTGTCATATGTGTGTTTCTTTGTCTGGGTTTGTTATATTGTGACTCAAACTGCTTTATCTGTCTTATGCTTACAGAAGCCTAGACCTATTTTAAATCAGATAATTAGTGTAGGACCTGAAAAATACTGTGCTCCTATTCAGATTTCTTCACAGTCATGTCTACAAACCAATACATGCTTCTCCAGCAACCAGTTTTCATTCCAATTGAATCTGCTTTGTTCTCATTTGTCTCCAATTCTCTCCAAAAGTATTGTTGTAACTGCAAATTATGGGGCTCCTCCTTATCCTACTTGTGGTGGATGGTACTGTCTTGCGGTTGAAAATAATTGTTTTGGCCACATAAAGATGGGAATATTGAGAATCAATTTGATGTTGAAAAGTAGCCATGTAGGCTCTGCAATTTATTCCTTATGTGTGATCTGAGCCTGTGGCTAAAGGAGCTGAAAAAAGGAGTTCCTGCTATAAATTGGATCTATCTTTGTATGTTTTTTAAAAAACTGTATATTCATTATAATATTGGATATCTGTGAATGTGTTTCTTGGAAGTATAGGCAAGTGTACAATGTATTTTAGTTGCTGTTTTTGGAGATTTTTCACTTGGAATCCCAAAAAGACGCATTAATCCCTGATTGCTAATTAATAGTGGATGACATTTCAGGGTTGCTGCAGAGTTGCTCTCTATAACTTAGCCTTTAAACCTACAATACAGATAAAAGAGTAAGCTACATTGGAGGGTGGTGTATGTGTGACATGCAATGTGAGTATAAAAGCAGTGGATAGCATCTCAACATAAGTCTACCCCCCCTCCCCCAGCAGTAGTATCTTTAAATGGCTGTTGACTAGTATTCAAAACCTGGCCTTTTGTATTAAGTGCAAATTGCATCACAACAAATTCCCTGTTTTATGGGGCTAAACCAGGGACCTTATCAGATGGCCAGGGGTAAAGTGGGGATGGGGGGAATTGTGGCGGACAGTGGGGGAAATTGTGGGGCAGAGGGGTTCCCTACCATCGGGGTCCATAGTCTCTTTTCCCATGACATTTCTCCATCTGTCTCTGCTTCCTCTTCAGCTCCTTTTGCTTTGTTCTATAAGGAGTCTGAGCTATGCTGCCGCAATGCTGCCAGCACAGAGTGCCACGGAGTCCCACCAGAAGTAGCCCTGTGTCATGTGATTGGCTCTGGGGGACTCCTTGCCGGCTGCATATGATGAGGTCCTAGATGTTATTTGAAGCTCCTAACAACTCTGATTCCAACCCTTATGGATTGACATAAATTGCAGAAACATACACATGTTAAATATGTGATCGATTAAAATACTTTTCACATGTGCTGCATCCAGGTCTTTGCTTCCTATTCTACCTTTCATATTTGTGGATGGAGGGGAAGTAATTCACTGTTTAATCCCTTAACAAATGCAACTGTTACTGGGCAGTAGTAGCCATCATAGCTGTTTCCTTCTCCTTTGTATACTAGAGGGTGGAAATACTGTTGGAAGGAAAATTCATAAACTGTATAAATAAAATATGAAAACATATATACTTATCAGCCTCCTCTCCCAAATTCCTTGAAAACTGATGGTCTGCCCTCAGTAATTATGTCATCTTCAGATGAACAGAAGGAAAACATTTTGAGATAGCATATGTTTAAATTGTAATGCACATGTAATGCACATAGGTAGCCTTCACTTTTTTTAGAGGAAAACCGAACAAACTGCTATATATAAAAGAAGTAACTTAAGGATGATTCTTATATTTAAATTAGTAATCACATTGGATAGTGCAAATTCATTGGACTATCCAATGAAAATGGGTATTCATTGTATGCTGTATATGACACTGATTTTATTATGTTGACAGACAACAATTTTGCTTTAAATAGGTCACAAAATGTGTAGGCAGAAAGTTTAATCTGTGGCAAAAATAAAGGCAATGTCAAAGGTATGTCAAAACATGCATACAATTATTACTGCTTGAGTACATGTACTGTTTTAATAATTTACTGAACTGCCTTCAGATGAGACATGCAATTAATACCATGACTGAGTTTCTTTTCCTCTCTGTCTGACAGTGTTTATATGTAACTCAATATGATGCTGTAATCTGCTAACAGCTGGAAATACTTCTTGTATGTGTTGAAAGCAAGTTTAGATAGTTTCATAGCTAGATTTATTTCTTGTTATTAATATGTGGCATGAATGCTGGCCTTCTAATTGTGAGTGAAGATATATTTTTTACAAAATCTCTGAGGAAAAATGATACTACCCCAATTGCCCCATAATGTATTTTGAAATCTAACCAAGAAGTTTATTCAGCATTGCCCAGATTGCTGATGATGTTGGTTATGATTTGGATTGAACAAAAATTTGATGGGTAGCACTTATAGTCTGGAACACTTGTTTCACATTTTGTTAAAAAGAGCGTGAGAGTGTGTGTGTGCAAACAGCTACCTCCTCAAAATTGAACTCGGTTGATTGGTCTTGAACTTTCACAAAAATATTTAGGATATCAACCTTATTCTAAGTATCAAGATTTTTCAAAATTAATTCATAAATATAAATTCTAGAGCAAAAAATCCAGAAACGATTAAGTAGGTAATTGATAGGTGATAAAACAGAATTTTATTTTGTCAAGTTTATAAAAACCTAATGTACAGAATCATTTAGCAGAGCCAGTGCAAGAAACCTATAGACCTTCTTCAAGATTTGAGCATTAGTCTTATATTGAAATTAGAAGACTTTGAAATGTTCTCTGACCCTGATTCTAAACTGTAGTTGGAGAACCATTGACGTTTTTTATTTGAAGTATACTGTATGTATTGTTAGTGTGGTTCCACACATTATATACAGTGTATTGCAGAAGTATTCACAGACATTTCTTTTTTTATTTAACATTCAACTGTAAAACTGCATTTGCGCTTTCTTCCTTGATGTTTTTCTATAGTTGTTCCAAATATTCACTATTTTCTGCTAGTAGTATGGTGTCATCTGCATATCGTAAAATGATTGATGTTACCTAACTTTCATACCCCCTTTCTCAGTGTCTAATCCATTTTTGTGCATAATAGATTCTGCATACAAGTTAAAACAGTATGATAATATGGAGCCTTTGTCTGATCCCCGTGTGAACTGGAAACGTATATTTCTCCTCTTGTCATGAGTACAGGTTGTGCATTAAGATAATCAAATGTTGTGGTACATTTCTTTTAAGAGTGATAGTTTTTTCATAATCTGCACAATTTGCTATAATCTATGAAGTATAGGCTGTTTTTCTTCTGAAATTTGTTGATACACTCCATTATCCAATGTATGTTTCCAGTATGATCTCTTGTACCTTTTTTCTCTTCTGAACCTAGCTTAGATATTCAGCATTTCTTGTTCCAAATATAGTAAAAGTTTTTATTGTAGAATTCTGAACATTACTTTTGTATTGGAGATTAAAACAATGGTCTAGTAATTACTGCAATTCATGGGGTCCCCTTTCTTGGAGAGTGGAGTATATATTGCCTGCTTCTAGTCTTTGTTCTGTTTTCTGTGTTTGCTGACAGATTTTAGTAAGAATTTGAGTTGCTTCAGTCTCTGTTACTTGAAACAATTCTATTGGTATGCCATCTGATTCTGGCAATTTATTTCTCCCAAGTGCTTTGAGTGCAGCAACTTCCTTTCATTTTTAAAAATGGTTGAGTTATCTTCAAATGATTCTTCCTTGACTGAATCTTGTCATCTTTTCATCTCTTTTCTAGAGTTCTTCAATGTATTATTTTCAACATTTTTTTATTTCTTCTTTTTCATGAAATATATTCCCTTTCTGGTTGTAGAGCATCTCAATCCTTGGTTTAAATTTCCCTGTGAGCTTCTCTTTTGTTCTTGGCCGAAGATAGTGTCTTCTTGCGCTCTTCACTCCCAAGGTTCATAATATCAGTTTTCAGTTCTTCTTGCTCCCACTCAGTAAGAGGTATTAGTACAAAACATTTGTTTACATTGTCTTTCAATTCTGTGAGGATGTTCTTCAGGTTTTATTTTGGCACAGTGATTGATCTTGACGTTTTGTCAGATTTGAGTTCCTTTTCTTTCTGTTCCCATTTGCCCTCTTTCCAAAAGCAACTTTGTCACTCCCCCTCCCCCTCCCCCTGCTAGAGTCCTGCTTTTCAAAAAATCTGGCAGTCGATAGCAATGGGAGTTGAACCAGAGGCACACAAATAGATAAGTCTTCTCTTTCTTCCCTCTTCATCTTCCCAGCCTGCTGTTGAACAATAGGGCCCCATAGCTTTAGCTTTTGGAAAAACTATATACTTCAGTACACTTTTAATTAGTGCTGAAACGATATGGCAATCAGGAAGGAAGGAAAGGGGCAAGCAATGTGCCATTTCTTTGGCAAGAAAGGAAAAGGGATGAGCCAGTATGAGGCATTTTGGATGTAGCTTATAAAAATGAAAAGGCAGTTTTTTTCCAATCTGCCAATTGGCTTTAAACAGATATGTGTTCTTGTTTTTGTTTTTTTACAGGAAAAACTGATATCAGTATAAAGTAAGCTTGGGAGGAATTGCATATGTCTAGGTGTTACTTTTTTACATACTCCCTATACAATTTATACAATTTCTTTCAATTTTACATATGATTCTTCTGATTCAACAATATATTTGATGTAGAAATAAAATGTACCAACCTATTTTTCTGGAGAGTTCTAGATATTTCTCATATGCAAGTTTACTAAAAAATCAACCTCAGTTTCTTTATTTGGTTTGAATGGTTCATAATTTATAGCTGCATTAGCTGAACTGTTTGATTCTGAAGTTCCCTGGACAGTTGAAATTTATTCCTGTAAGCTGGGGGTCCTCCTAGAACAGGATGGGTATGGTGCAACTGAGAGAGAAAACTATCTTCCCTTGCTTCCTCTGATGTAAGCCTTCATTGTAGCAGAATCTTTTTAGTGGAAAGAAAGGAGTTCTGCCAAATTCAGAAGATAAACCAAATCTCAGTCCATTGGCTATAGTTGCATGGCATGGAAAACTAGAGATCCTGTCTTACTCTAAAGTACGTGCTCACCTTGAATGCATCTGTCTGAAATGGGAATTGTCCTAAGAAGCTCAAGAAGCTTTGCTTCTTGGGGTGTTGTTTTATCTAAATGACCCGTCTGTATACATTCCCTGAATTGTCGTGAATACACAAAAATGCAAACTACTGAAATGAAGGATGTCTTACCAAACAATAACATAGACTTGTATAGTATTACTGTATTAGTTTTCACCCAGCTCCTTTCATATGTGCTTCTAGCAGTTGTTTTTTTCTTCAGAAAATCACATTCCTCTGGCTTCTGGAGCCTTATTGAGCAGTATGTCACATCATATGCAGTATTTTGCTTTGTTTTTTAAACGCAAGCAGTATGTGATTTGGACAGTTCAAGTAAAATGGTTTTTTTTTTATTTGTATATCAGTTGTCTGCTGTTTTTCAGATATGTATAGCTAAAAAGCCATGCATAAGCTTCATGTAATATTTGATAGTGAGTTGGAGTCAAACCCATCTACTTATGGGATGGCAGGTATGTGGTCAGCCCAAGATTCAGTGACTAATTTTCTATCCCTGACTCTTAAATAAATAAAAAAAACCCTGAAATTCATTGTTTTTTATTTTTCAGTTAACATTTTTAAAGTACTGTTTACATTGTTTACATTATTTTGGTCTGGCTTTTCTATCACACCTGCGTTATTAGCTGTGCATTTACATGCAAAACTCTATCAAAAATCTTTATGTAGTGTTTTGTTGATACACAGGAACCATGAACATTGGGAAATATTTCGTAAGGAACCACAAAACACATCGTGTGATTATATTTAGGTCTGCATTCTTTTTCAACTGGGTATTTTACTGATGAGCAAATGTTGATAATGTGCCATATAAGAATAGAATTTTTGATAATGATCACACTACTCACACCACATCTGCACCTTTGCTAGTTCTGTGTGTGTATATGTTTTGGCATGAATGCATGTGTATCTTCCTCCTCCCAAGGCTTGGATTCCAAAGAATCCAAAGCTGTTGTAAAGTGTAAATGCACCCATTCTGAAAGTCATGTTAGAAATTATTCTTTTAAAACCAAGCCAGGAGTAAAGGTCAGTACATTCCCCATTCTATATCTTGAAGACTGATTGTTCACAGGGAATGGGTCTTGCACAATGTGCAGTATTATCTGTTTTCTTTTTAATTGGTATGTTTTTAACTGGTTTTAATTTTATTGACAGTTTAATTACTTTTTAAAATTTTGTGTGAAATCAATTTTGAGTCCTAAACAGGGAAGGAAACCAGATATAAATAAATATCAATAAAAAATGTCCTTCGGGGATATGGTGGTGGGGTATAGGAATAAAATTATTATTGCATATTTATTATTTGATGACTCTGTGTTTATTGCACATGTTAATTGTTTAGTAGAGTCAGGGTTTTTTTTCACATTAGTCTTGAAAAATAATTTGTGTGGGTTGACGTGATAGTTTTCCATTGCACACTCATGTCTTAAACCAACTCTTTGTACTTTAAGAGCACCAGAATTATTGTGCCAGTGCTACTTTACATTGTCACATAATCTTATTTTCCACATTGTATAAAACTACTGTGAATTTATGCAAGACTCCATTGTCATTTTCACTAAACAGACACAAATAAAATTGGTATAGCTTTTAACTTGAATATACGTACAAAAATTAGGAAAATTAGAGATACACTATTTCACTTGTTAACCACTTATTTTGACGTTACCATCTTCTGTTTTCCTGCCTGTATAACTAAATGGGCATGTTAATATGATCATTTCGAATAATCATCTAGTAGTTTCATAACATATCTCAGGATTGTAAATTACCAGTTTACTACAACTGGGAAAGTTCTCAGCTTTGAACAAGCCTCTTCATTATGTACTTTGACATCATCACCAAAACCTTTTCATGAATAGTTCCAACATGCCAAGGACCCACTGATCCAGTGGACACTGGTATTTTATATTTTTCAGGAGCACATTGGAGCTGACGTGAACCTGCCAACTACCCCTACGTTTTCTGGGACATTGAAAGAACTCTCAACCCTACATTTTAAAAAAGTTTTGTTTTAAACCATTATTGAAAACTGCTGCTGAATCAAGATCAGTGATAATTCTTTGTAGTTACTTTATGAGTTGCTGTTACCTAGGAGTCAACTAGATTATCTAAATGAAAATATTTTTATGAACACATTTCTGTAATTTATAATTGAACACTGCATTTTTAAATACAGTTCAGGATATTTGAAAAATATGAATCATATATGTACAGTGTCCACTTGGAAGTTACTACATTAAATAAAATCATGAATTTCATGATACACTTCACAAATATGTCTTGGTTATACACAGTTGAAATACAGCTTTTTAGACTTGCAGTCATAGCACAGTTGTATAATCTAGAAAAACATAAGAAATTTGATCTTCATTCAGTTCAGATGTTATGTGTAATACTTCCTTTTCTTTTTCTGGTGTTTTTTCCCAACAATGTATTATTCTGGTTTCTCAGTTTGTTTTATAAGATTGCTAACGCAGGAATTGATTTAGACCAGATTTTCTTTTTACATTAGGACAGCCTAACCATAAAATGGCATGCGAGTGTTTTGACCTGTACTACTTCTTATCCTAAATGGTGTCATGGTTTTATTTTATTTTCAACAAGCTTATAAATGTGCCTCTCATTCAACTACAGTCTAAAACTGATACTGGTTTTTTGGCAGTGTGAAGTCTCGTTTCTGCGTTTTGTGTAAGAACTGGCTGATGCTGTGTTAACTAACTAATCAGTTTGTACTCCATTTCTGCTCAGTGTCATTAGTGCCATAACATCTAAAATTTTGTGAATTGAGCAAGAACTGTCAAGGTTTTTGGTTAAAAATTCTATTGTGTGTTTATACAAGTCAAACAGGATTCTCATTAAGAGGAACTCTTTATTTGTGTGTAATCCATATTAAATTGAGGATAGATGGAAATTTCCAATTTATTCAGAAATCTTAACAGAAAGATTGCAAGAAATATGTATGATAGCACAATCCTACTAAAAAGTATGCTGTATGGAATTTAATCTCTGGAAAATAGCTTGAAGAGTGTAGCATCAACCTGAAATTCTAAAATTACATACTTCTGTGTAATTGTGCAGTGAATAGCTTTATACATCTTTTAAATTCATCACACACACATACACACACACACATCTTTAAGTAAAACAAAAACTATAAAATACTAGGATTATCCAGTAAGCAATAAATACGTAAATTACTATTGCTCTTGTGTCATTTATGCTCATGTCCACATAGTTGGATTATAAGCTCTTTGGGGACACATGAGGTTTCTTTTTCACCTTACAGTGATTTATTTTATTACTGCCATCCTTTTGAGAAGACTTTCCCATCCTTTCTCCTATACACTGGTAGATTAAATTTGAGTTTTTGGTAGCCATCGTATTGCATTATTATTGTTGTTGTTGTTGTTGTTGTTGTTGTTGTTGCATGGTTTTTCCCATGATCTTATAGCACCTTAACTTCCTTCATGTTTACAAGTTTCACTCAGTGCACTTTGCCCAGTTCATTTTATGATTTCATCGCTGTGTTTTAACATGTGTCTTACAATGATTGTGATTTTATTTTATGCCTTTTAATTTTATTTGTGTGTTTTTTGTATTTGATACCATTGTGTGCTTGTTTTCTATCTATAAGCCGCCCGAGTCCCTCTGGGGAGATGGTGGCGGGGTATAAAAATAAAATTATTATATTATTATTATAATTATTACCTACAATTCTACAAATACTCTTTATTGTAGTACATATTACAATATTGAAAAAGTATGTGATGTTATTTCAGTCTAAATTTTATTAATGTTAGTTAATGTTTTATCACAACAAATGCGTATTATTTCATTATTTTCATTAATGATCTGATGAAGCAATGGATTATTGTGTATATTCAAATTAAAGTTACTTAGTCTTCCATAATTACTTTAATAATGTGATTTTTTTTATACTTGTGCATTTTTACAGTAACATTTAAAGTTTGCATTTCAGTATTTTGAATATTAAAACAGGATTATTTACACATAAATGTTTAATTTGCAACACTTATTTTCTATTTAATATTATTTCCCATATATGTGGGACATACATTTGTGTATTCTCAGCAGAGGTGCAAGTTTTATGATGTTAAAAATATTTGTAAGACCCTACTACTAGTTACGGCCAATGTATTTTGATTATGAACAGCATATTACAAATTAAAGAGATATGTCTGTGGTTCATTTGTGTGGTGTTCTTTCTAGTTTGTTTAAAATGATTCTTTATTGCTTTGTGAATTTCAAGAAAGATAATGTTTCTCTACCTGATGATTATTTGTTGCCAAAGAAATGTATGTACAGTGTTCCCTCACTACTTCGCGGTTCACTTTTCACGGATTCACTGTTTTGTGGTTTTTCAATATAAACTCAAAAGACTATTATAAATCATAAAAATTACAATTTACAGCCTACAGAAGGGAGGAAAGAGAAGCCAAAGGGAGAGAAAAGGAGCCCAAGCGGCAATGGGAGGAGAAGGAGGCGATTTATCAACACACAATTGGTTGATAAAGACTTAAAATAGTGTATAACTACTAAAATAATGTATAAATATTAAAATAAATATAGTGCCCCTGCTTCACGGATTTTCACTTATTGCGGGTGGTCCTGGAACCTAACTGTAACGATGCGACCGATTGAAGGGAAGATTTGTCAGTGTCTCCTACAATTTGTAATGAATCTATAAAATTGATAATACAGCCACTAGCCTGTAATATGATGTTTATCTTCCATTGATGTGTAGTGCGTCTTGACTCGAAAGTATAAGAAACAGAGACTTAGATTTAAGAGAAACTGTAATAAGTTTATTGAAGTATAGAAGCTTAATGGTTTCAATGTTTCTTATCTTCTAGAGGTACCTTCCTTTAGTGGTTACCTTTATAACCTCTCATAAAACAACTCTTAAGAGGACTTTTCTTTCTACTAGGCAAATTTTAATCTTGTTTACTTCAAAATGTGTTTCTTTAACAGTTCACTCCAGGTACTAGCTTATTCTTTCCTTCTGTTATTTCTGTTACAGTAAAGACTCTTACTGAGTTTCTCTTCCTCTTTTTTTTAACCTCTATCTACTAACCTAAATAAGTCAACTTGGCCTATCTAAACCACACAGGCCAAAAGCCTAAACCTTCTTGATTCTCAACACAGTAGAACCGGCTTTTCCTGCGGCTCTCTGACCACAGACTACCTATTTTAAAATGCCTCTCTTGCCAAGTGGCAGTTGGCTCCTCCCCTTTTCCATGACAACCCATATCAGAATGAGTTTAGCTGGCCACCATTGCCCCAGCCATGCCACTTTAATAATAATATAATAAGTTCAAGAACAATCATAACTGAAAGACAAATTCATACTGGTTTAACTGGTATACATGAAAAAGGAAAACATAACAATTTTCCCACTGTATCCCAAACTGTTCAAGATTTTCACTGACAGCACATACACATGTCAGTTAAACTACACATTACATTGAGTTATTTAAATGCTAGATTTTTTGTCAGGGAAAGAAATTTGTGCATTAGACATTTAACTTCAGTTGAATTTTATCCCTACATTTTAATTTTGCTAAAGATTTTTCATTGATAAACGTGTTAATTTTTTTTTATCAAGCAGACATTTCTATCAGCAGAATAGTTTCTCCTGTTCCTACAGCTATCCATATCTTTTCTCATGATGTTCCAAAGAGTCCCACAAATTTGTGAAAGCATGAAAACATGCATCAGTAAAAACTTTGCCTTCTGTTTTGCTGTATTTGTTTTTGTTAAGCCAGAGAGTTTTTCATCAGCAGTAGAATACAATTTGATAGAACTCTTTGTCTGTAGTTTATGCTTGTCAAAGACACTGCACTTGCTAGGTGTGAAGTGAAATAACATCTTCCAAAGATTTAACTAGCACCTGCTTTACAGCTACCAGTTCCTCTGAAAAGAAAGAAAATGCATAATGAGAAAGGAATTACATTCTTGGATGTCTTCCGTAAGCACTATTTACATCTTAATCACGTTGTCTAAATTAAGGCTTCTTAAACGTTTCTACTTGGGACCCCTTTTAGCCTGAGAAATTTTTATGCGATTCCAGGTATATAGGTATATAAAATAGGTATAAAAATCAAACATTTACTGGTAACAAATAACATTTGCAAGACTTGCTAAACATACTGATTTTGCTTTTTATGAAGTACAACTAAAGCATCTTCTGCAGAGCCCACTGTAAGCACCGCACAACAGATTCTTCTAAATGTCTAAAACAGCCATTAAACGATATTCAGAAAACCTACTGTTTACAGATTTTTCATGACCCCAATATTGAACCAAGGGGACCCCATTTGGGGTTGGGACTCAATTCAAAAAGCTCAGTCTCAGTGAAAAGATCCCCCCCCCCCCCCAAACTGGAACTGGACTTCTGATCATTCCACTTTTATCTGTAGAAATAGTTGTGGGGTTTTTTTTGACACAAATTGGAACACTTGAAAGTATGCACTTATTCATTTTTCTTTTCTTTTTTGAGTTAACAGTATAATGTTTTAGAAAAGTTATCGAAGATTTTAATAAGCTAATCTTTCACTGTAGAAATATAAATTGCATGGCATAGAATTATTTGATGAAGTCTGGAAGAGAGAGGAATACAAAAGTAATAATATTTTAACTTCCTAGCAAAATTTCATGGAGTTCTTAATTTTGTTGAGTCAAGGTTTATTTCTTGGGTTTACTATTATTGTACTGATAGTAACAATTGGCAAGCACTATTACATTAATTTTTCAAAGACCGTGACTAGGTTTTACTCAAGAGATAAATATTTTAGCAGCACAGTGTGTATCTAATTTCTACATAGGCAATGTGGTTATTAAAAATATACAATATGCATGACTTGGTGACACCACAAATCCTGTTTTGTTTTAAAGTTTAATAGGTCTGTTTAACTCTGTGACCTAGTAATATGTTTAAGTGATCAGTGTGTGTACAAAATCTTGTAAGCTTTACATAACATTTATGGATAAATACTTGTGTACTCCTCAAGAATCTTGTGTTAAATATATGCATATCAAAATAGGACACAATGTCTCTCTCTCTTTCTACCTTATTTTAGCAATTTCAGAGAGAGAGAGAGAGAGAGAGAGAGAGAGAGAGAGAGAGAGAGAGAGAGAGAGAGAGAGCAGTTCCAGCTCAAAAAAATAAAAAGAGGGACAGGAAAGAAGAAATATAGTATCATTTTAAAGATGATCAGATATATTTAAGCAAAATTCACAGAAGGTCATGCTTAAATGTTTGCTCTTTTGTCTTCTCCTGTCCTTTTTATACTTTACTAGCTTTGCCCGGCCACGCGTTGCTGTGGCTTATGGGAATCATTTGTTGGCTAGGTAGAATAGCAGTGAATAGCCTTGCAGCCTCAAAGCCTGGCCGTTTTCTGGAGTAGCTGGAGTAGCACCCTCAATCAAGGCTGGCTATTTCCTTTGTAGGGGAATCATTGTTTGGCCAGCTTTTAAGTCTTGCAGCTTAAAAGCCTGGCTGCTTTCTACATAGGGCATCTTTCATTGGCCAGGTTGAATGGGACGGAGTAGCCTTGTGGCTTCAAAGCCTGGGGGTTTTCCACCTAGGGGAAATCTTGGTTGACCAGGTTGAATAGCACTGAATAGTCTTGCTGCTTGCAAGCCTGGCTGCTTTCTATCTTGCGGAATCTTTGGTTTGCCAGGTTGAATAGCAATTAATAGTCTCGGTGTGGCAGGTATGAATGCTGCAATTAGGCACCTTGATTAGCATTTAATGGCCTTGCAGCTTCAAAGCCTGGCTGCTTTTTGCCTGGGGGAATCCTTTGTTGGGAAGTGTTAGATGGCCCTGATTGTTTCCTTTCTGGAATTTCCAATTTCCCTGCTTTCAGAGTGTTGCTCTTTATTTACTGTCCTGGTTTTAGAAATTACATTGTTCTGCATTATTATACCACAGTAATTATTTCATATTACAGTAGAGTCTCACTTACCCAACATTCGCTTATCCAATGCTCTGGATTATCCAATGCAGTCTGCCTTTTTGGAGTCAATGTTTTTGTAATCAATGTTTTCAATACATTGTGATATTTTGGTGCTAAATTTGTAAATACAGTAATTACTACATAGCATTACTGTGCATTGAGCTACTTTTTCTGTCAGATTTGTTGATGTTTTGGTACTTAATTTGTAAAATCATAACATAATTTGATGTTTAATAGGCTTTTCCTTAATCCCTCCTTATTATCCAACATATTCGCTTATCGAACGTTCTGCCGGGGTGTTTATGTTGGATAAGTGAGACTCTACTGTATATTTATAATCTTATATTATCTCCTTAGAACTGGATTATATGAGGCTCCGTCTACACAGCTATATAAAATATAATTCACTGAAGTGGATTATATGGCAGTGTGGACTCAAGATAATCCAGTTCAAAGTAGATAATATAAGATTAGTAAAAGTTTTCCCCTGATGTTAAGTCCAGTCGTGACCGACTCTGGGGGTTGGTGCTCATCTCCATTTCTAAGCTGAAGAGCCGGCGTTGTCTGAAGACACCTCCAAGGTCATGTGGCCAGCATGACTGCATGGACCGCCGTTACCTTCCCCCTGGAGTGGTACTTATTGATCTACTCACATTTGCATGTTTTTGAACTGCTAGGTTAGCAGGAGCTGGGGCTAACAGCGGGCGCTCATTCCGCTCCCGGAATTTAAACCTGGGACCTTTTGGTCCGTAAGTTCAGCAGCTCAGCGCTTTAACACACTGTGCCATCAGGGGCTGCAATATAAGATTATAAATGGGTAATATAGCTGTGTGGAAGGGCCTTGAGTCTACACTGCCATATAATCCAGTTCAAATCTGATAATCTGTATTTTATAGGCAGTGTGGAAAAGGCCTAATTGAAGAGGCCCTGGGTGCCTTTAAATGGCTGAGTGGGTTGCTAGGATACAAAGTGGGCGGAGCATAGCCTTCTAACTGGCAGCAGTAGGAAAAAAACCAGTTATTCTTCTCCCTCTAATTAGAACTTTATTTTTCTTGGTTTTTTGATGTAAAAACACAGACTGGTTGGCTATGTCTTCTGTGGCCAAATTTGGTGTGATTTGGTTGGGTAGTTTTGTTGTTTAAGTTAAGGGAAAAACTATCAGAACATTTTTATATATATAGATTTCAGATACTGTGTAACACCATATTCAGTTTATGTATACATATGTATACACACAAGAGTCAGTGTGATGTAGTGGTTTGAGCACTGGACAACTGTTCTGATGACAAAGGTTCAAATTATTGTACCATTGGATTATGACCTGTTAAGATCATAACCTATTGAGTAGCAGAGTTTCAGGAGTGTTCCTTTAGTTTATTGGGTAATGGAAGATCACTGAGTGCATAAATATCTTGTTTTTATTCAATGCTGTCAGCAGACAAAGATTCAAATAGACTTCTTTAAAATAACATTGTTTTACTCATAATGTATTTAAATTTGCAGGTACATTTCTTGTCAGGTTAAGCTTTAAAACGTTTCAGTTTATCTTATAGTCATTAACAGTCTCTTCTCTTCAAAAATATATTGCTCTGTACAGCTCTCTTTTATAACAGTTTACGTCCAAGGAACTCAAGCCTGAAGTAACATCTAACTTACTACACTGGCTTCTCTACTCAGATTCAAGTATCAATTGTCATCCTTTTTAAACTGCATTCTAAACAGTTACTGAACCAGTCACATGCTTTGCAGCCCCTCCCACTGCTTCAAGTAGATAGAGCTAAAAAAAAGATGACATACCATTCAAGAAATAAGAAATGCGTTATAAACAGACAGAGGAGGCTTGAGAAGGTTGCTATCTCCAACACGAATCTCCTCTTGGCTATGGAAACCCACTGGGTGTTGGGCAAGTCACATTGCAATGTCATGTTGTCTCTGAACACACCTTGCCAAAAAATCTTTGTAATAAGTTTGGTTTAGGATTGTCTTAGGTCGTAAAATGACTTAAAGGCACACAACAGCAACAGCGATGTATGCTCTCACACACAAATATACTAAACTATATAGTGTTTCCTACAATAATCTTACGTGTGTGTATGTGTTTCTGTTCCGTGTCGTATGCATATGTTTAACAAGAATTTTGAGTAACTAGTACTTTTGTGAAAGCCTGGCTGTTAGGTATGAATGCATAAATAAATAATAAATAAATGGTGGCAATGTTTATGTATGGTGTCATGCATTGTGTGTGTAAAAATTATTATAAAAGCAGAAGAGCATCCGGTTGAATCCATACCTTTAAGGCCTTACATGGTCTAGGGCTGATGTACCCGAGGGACCGCCTCACTCCCTACAAACCCCAGAGATCCCTCCGTTCTGAGGACCAAGACCTGTTGGAAGTCCCCAGTTTTAAGATCTTGCGTCTAACAGCAACTAGATGCAGAGCCTTTTCGTAGTGGCACCATCTCTCTGGAACACCTTGCCACCTGAAATTCATGCCTTGCGGGACTTGTCGGCCTTCCGCAGGGCATGTAAGAGACACCTGTTTCGGCAGGCTTTTGAGTTCTGTTACTGATGTTTTAAAAGGTGCTTTTAGGATGTTTTTAAGATGTTTTTTAAAAGTTGTTTTAAAGATGTTTTTAAATTGTTGTTTTAGCCGGTTCTTGTAAGCCGCCCCGAGCCCTAGGGGAGTGGCGGCATATAAGTTTGAAAAATAAATAAATAAATAAATAAATATATTAAAGAAACATCTCTGGATACTATGGAGTGTTGCTTTAGTGCTGAAACATCTACCATCTATTAATACTTAGAAGTTTTCTTTAGGAGGCTACCCCTAAAAACACATTATTAATGAATCAGTCTTGAATACAAGTTACTGGCAGCTTAAATATTATTTCCATAGAACTTGTATTGGGCTGATAAATCAGAAATTTCTGTAAACTTTTTTTTTGAAAAACCAGACACAATACCTTAAAATTTTGACAAGCTGAAATGTGTTGGCCTATTCTTGCAATGCTAAAGCTTTCCTGAATGTTTTCTAACAAGAAGTTACCTTTTGTACCAAGAGTGTTATCTAAGCACTTATCTTTATAATATCTTACTGGAATGATATAAAACTGCTTTTAATATGAAGTTGTATGGTTATCATATGCCCTATTTAGCTTTATCGAAGGAATTAGCTTCATTCAGAGGGCACTTTGATACTGAACTTGACAAACATATTCATGTGTGCAATTCATACATGCATGTAAAGCTAGCTTTGCTAGAAGTGGAGACTGTTCTTCAGTGTATTGCTTGCTGTAAAAATGCTTAATTAAGAACCATATTTGGCTTGCCATAGAAATCATGATGGAATATAGACAACACATTTGGGGTTAAAACCCTACATCATTCCTCCAAATCCCTACAAAATAATGAACTCCTAATGTATTATGATTTTGTTATGAGTTTAAGTTCATACAAATAACCTTAAAATTCTGTATGATAGAATCAGTATTCACATATGTTTTCATCATAAAGTTAATTTTGCTTTGGTAATCCAAATGCTCATAAATAGAATTTGACATTTTTATTTTGCAATAAGCCGGAGACTGTAAGTCATAAACATATGGAATGGGAAAACCATAACATGAATAATCAATCTTATACTCAATAGATTTTTCTCCAAGTTTGAGAGTTCTCCTAAGTGTATAAAATTACTTATGTTGGACACTGGATAAGGAAAAGCTTTCATTCCTCTAGAGCTGATGAAGCCGTATATTAATAGATTAAGAACAGATAAAATGAAATACTCTACAACAGTGTTTCTCAAACTCTGCTCCTCCAGATGTTTTGGACTTTAGATCCCACAATTCCTAACAGCTGGTAAACTGGCTGGGATTTCTGGGAGCTGAAGTCCAAAACACCTGGAGGAGCAGTTTAAGAAACACTGCTCTATATATTTGTGAACCAAATATACAGGGTTGAATGAAAAGTAATGCCTCCACCTTCATAACTCCTCAACAGGTGGCAGTACTGGTATGCGGCAGGTACTGGCTTGTTCAGTAGACTCTCCTCTACAGTTCCATTTGGCGGGATGCCTTAGCATTGAACAGTTGTGTTGTTAAAGTGCGAAGTATGGAACCCTGCGCAGACAGTTGGTCAATGTGACTTAAGCAACGTGCAGTCATTGAATTCTTGACAGCAGAAGGTGTCACCCCAAAGGAGATTCATCAGAGAATGCAAGCTGTTTATGGTGATTGTGTTGATGTGAGTACTGTGTGTTGTTGGGTCAGTAAGGTGCACAATGGGTACTGTCAGGTTGGTTGCGGAAACAGAGTGTTAACTTCTTCTGTGACGGCTTCAGAAAACTTGTTCATCGTTGGCAGAAATGTATCCAATTGTCTGGTGATTATGTGGAAAAGTGAATAGTGGTAGTTAAAGATCACATTCTAAGGATTATTACTGCATTTGATTTATTAAAATATTCCCACCCAAACCCAAGTAACGAAGGTGAGGCATTACTTTTCATTCAACCCTCATAGTTATGGCCACCAAGGTGTGCAGACAAGTGGAGGATAAGGCTAGGAAACAATACAATTCTGAATACCAGTTGCTGGGGAACAGGCATGACGTGTACTATAATCATACTGGATATTATATATATATATTCCTATAGGGATTCCTATAGCTTGGCTATCTTCTTACTCATTGTATCTGCTGTTGCTGACCCCACTTTCTCTGGATTTTCAATGTTCGTGATTTCAGCCTTTCAACATCATGAGAGGGAGGGTAAGATGAGAATAGAGATTGCCTAAACTGCTGCTGTAAATGGTTAGTGTCCCTTTTTGTCAGGCAGTTGGCCACTTCTGTTCCGAACTTCTCAGCTGACTGGAGGGAGAAAGCATTTTTTTCTGTTTTTTTTAAATTAATTTAGTTGGTATTCGTTGTCTTCTTATAAGTAATTTAATATACAGTAGAGTCTCACTTATCCAACACTCGCTTATCCAACGTTCAGAATTATCCAATGCATAGTCAATGTTTTCAATACATCGTGATATTTTGGTGCTAAATTCATAAATACAGTAATTACTACATAGCATTACTGCATATTGAACTACTTTTTCTGTCAAATTTGTTGTATAACATGATGTTTAATTTGTTAATAACATGGTGCTTAATTTGTAAAATCATAACCTAATTTGATGTTTAATAGGCTTTTCCTTAATCCCTCCTTATTATCCAACATATTCACTTATCCAACATTCTGCCGGCCCGTTTATGTTGGATAAGTGAGACTCTACTGTATTGGCATACTTCAGTTAACAAAGTGAATGTTTTGCTGGGCTTTACATCTTTATCAGAAATGATAATATCACATGTAGAAATAATAGGAAAAGAATAGGAGTAGATTTCTACCCCACAGAAAAGAAGAGCAGTTCAACATGCTTCAGTAAACATTTTATTCAAAACTAACAGTATGCGCTTGTGAATGAAACAACCAGGTCTCATAAGTCTTGCAAAACAAAAACAGTTTGAGTCTGTCTGCAATGCTATCTTCACATCACTCCTGTTCATTCAGTGTAACCTATAACAAAGAGTTTATTTTAAAATAAGCACTATATTCTAGTCCAATATGCATACATATTCATTAAGTATGATGAATCTAATCACAGATGTCCTTGAAGGTACTCTCTGAATCTGAAAATAAATCCCCAAATGTAAGTTTAGGGCTGTAATAAAATCCAAAATAAGATTGAAAACGGCCCTTTCTACACTGACAGTATAATGCAGTTCGAAGCCAGTACACCTCCAATGTGAGCTGCAGTGCGCATCAAGCCAAAAATCTCACCAGAAAGTCTGGAATAAGCTAGATCAGTGGTTCTCAATCTTGGGGTCATGGCCCCTAGAGGGGTCGATTGACAGTTTGAGAAGGGTCATGCTGCCTCCTCCTCCGGTCCTGCTGGATTGGCTGCTGAGCCCCCTCTGCCAGCCAAACAGCTAGGCAGCAAGCACCCACTCACGCCGCTTTGTCTCTTTCCCTATCTTTCCTCCTCCAGTCATGAGGCGCCCCTCTTTTTCTTTCTCCTCTCCTCTCTTGTTCTACCCCTTTCTTTTCTTTTTCTTTCTATCTTCCTATCCCTCCTTTCTCACTTCCCTTTTTTCTTTCTCCCTCTTTTTTTCTCCCTTTCTCCTCTCCTTCTTTATATATCCCTTTCATTTGTTTTTCCCTCCTTCTTTCTCATCCTTTTTATCTTTCTTTCGGGATCTGCACCACAGAGCCTGGACTTGGACTTCGGCGGTGCCTGCATAGAGCAGAGCCAGGAGAAGAAGGATGGCCCTCCAACGATGGCGGCAGGGGATGCCTCCTCTCTGGATCTGGGCTCTGCTGCAGTGTATGGGCACCTTGGCATGGGGCACGCGCGTGGGCTCACTCTTTTGCCAGGGCTTTCTCCCTCTCTCCCTGCTTTCCGTGGATCTTGAAGTGCTGGAGGGCACACTTGCTCTGGAAGTGTATGAGGGCAAGGGTGATGGAGTTGTTCCAGCAGCTCTCCCTGGGGCAGCAGAAGTTCCTCCCTCCCTCAGAGGTTATAGTGGTGAAGTACATGTTCTTGCTCATCTGACCTATGCAGTCCACCTTCTGGATGGCACCTTGCCTCTATCCCCTTGCTACCTCTGGTGAGAAGAGGCTCAGCCCATCTGCCCACAGCTCCAGCCGCCTCCACAGCTGGAGCAGGTTGGTGTTCCACTTCTCCAACTCCCCAGACCGCAGCACCACCACTGAAAGAGAAGGAGAAAGGGTGGTGGTGGCAGAGGGCCCTTCGTGCTCCCAAAGGCAGTGCCGCTTCTCCCTGATTAGCAGGAATCAGACACCTGTGCGCCCCCCTCCCAGCTAGTTCTGGTCCTTTTCTTTATATCCGTCCTTTTTCTCTTTCTTTCTGTCACCCTCCCTTTCCCCTTTTTCTCTCTTTCCCTTTTTTCATCTATCCCTCAGTTTCTCTTTCTCCCTCCCCTCCTTTTTCTCTCTTGTGCCTCTTTCTTTCACTCTCCTTCCCTTCTCCTTTTCTATCTCTCTCATTCTTTTTTTTCTTTCTCTTGTGACTTTTTCTTCTTTCTTTCTCTTCTCCCTCCCTTACACCACCACTCCTCCTCTCTCTCTATTTTCTCTTTTCCCTTCTTTCTCTCCACTCCCTCCTTCTCCCCATCTTTCTTTGTCAGCCTTAGAGAAAGGCAGTGGTGACACCACAGTCTGGCCAAGAAAACCCTGATGGTTTGGGCCTAAGATTTCCAAAAACCACATTTGGTTTGAAGTCACATTGTGTTCAATGTGTAACAATGATAATACATCTTGCATGTCAGATATTTACATTACAATTTATAACAGCAGCAAATTTACAGTTATAAAGTAGCAACGAAAATAATGTTATGGTTGGGGGTCACTACAAAATGAACTGTATTAAGGAGTCGTGACATTAGGTTGAGAACCACTGAGCTAGATAATTCACTGCAGCCAGTCAGAGTATATCCTATACAGAACTTGAAACTGGGCCTAGAAAATGCTGAAGCACTTTAAATGTTGTCTGAAACACAGCTGGTTTGAAGGTAAAAAATTCCTATGGGAACTCTCATTTTCCCCGCCCCCTTGTTATCATTTTCTGTGCCCTGTTGTGGTCTAGAGAATTAACATGGATATGCACATTAGAACATGTCAGTGGACTGATTCAGAAAAAAACACATTTTTCGGTGGCTGTCTGGCTGCAGATATTGTGATTCCTAGGTTTGGTTCCGATCTGCAGTCAGCTAAAATGGCCACCGTCTCAGGCTTGAACTGGTTTCTGGGGATTTTGTGCAGCTGCACAGTGAAACTAGTTTGTTGTAATCCACTTCCAAACTGTGTAGAATTTTCCTACTTATTTGAACTCCTTAAATGCTTGTATTAATATTGAAAAACACATTAGGATTGCAGTTCTGTGCATTTATATTTTTGTTGGAAGGGCCAGTGAATGCTTGGATTTTCAGTCGAATTAAATTTGAATAGCCACATAATTTTCATTTAAGTTGGTTGTGTCTATTAACCTGTTTTAAATGGACTGACATTAGATTTAGTACACTTGGTGGTGTTTTTCATAATACTAAAATGTGGGTTAGATTGTCTCAAATTCACTATCTCAAGGTGTATAGCAATATTTATTTTATTATGTACAATCTAGTACATTCTGCTTGCTTTAGTGAGTTTATCACAATATACATGGCTTTCCATGTTCCTTCTTCATTCTCACAAAGCCTGGAGCAGCTGAGCTTCTTCTCACCGGGGGTGGCAAGGGAGTGGCGGCAAGGCTCCATCCAGTGAAACAGGCCAGCATGAAGTGGGATTTGCTGTCCCGTGGTCAGAGTTTCATAGTCAATACTCTAAACCCCTCCTTCCCCACACACACTTTTGCAATTCAGTGATATAATTCAACACTAACATTCTGTTCTTATTGTACAATATGACTATAGAGTAATTGATTGAAATCATTTTTATTGACTGAAACATGGTTAAGTACATATTAGAGATGTTTCGCCCACATCTATGACAGGCATCCTCAGAGGTTGTGAGGTATATTGAAAAAACCAAGCGAGGAAGGTTTATATATCTCTGGAAGGTCCAGGATGGGAGAAGGAACTCTTTTCTGTTGGAGGCCAGTGTGAATGTTATGATTAATCACCTTGATCAGCATTAATGGCCTTGCCAATGAGGAAGCTACGCCCCCTGTCATTCTCCCCAAGGGGAGGGCAGAGAAAGAGACTTCTCTTTATATATCTGTAGGGTATACAGATATAAGGGTAGGAGAAAGAACTCGTTTCTGCTTTTGCCAAGTGTGAATGTTGCAATTGGCCATCTTGATTAGCACTTGTAGCTTCAAAGCCTGGCTTCTTCCTGCCTGAGGGAATCTTTTTTTTCAGAGATGTTAGCAGCCCCTGATTGATTCATGTCTGGAATTCCTCTGTTTTTAAAGTGTTGTTCCTTATTTACTGTTCTGATTTTAGAGTTTTTTTAATAATGGTAGCCAGATTTTGTTCATTTTCATGCTTTCCTCCTTTCTGTTGAAATTGTCCACATGCTTGTGGATTTCAGTGGCTTCTCTGTGTAGTCTGACATGATAGTTGTGGGAGTGGTCCAGCATTTCTGTGTTCTCAAATAATGTGCTGTGTCCAGGTTGGTTCATCAAGTGCTCTGCTGTGGCTGACTTCTCTGCATTGCCTTTCGTGTTTGGGCGCAGCGTTTGGTGGTCCCTATGTTGACTTGTCCACAGCTGATGGTATACAGTAGAGTCCTGCAGAGGTGAGAGGATCTCTCTTGTCCTTCGCTGAACGTAGCATTTGTTGGATTTTCTTAGTGGGTCTGGAGATAGTTTGTAGGTTGTTTCTTCATCAGCTTGCCTATGCGGTCAGTGGTTCCCTTGATGTATGGTAAGAACACTTTGGGTGGATCTTTGTCTTTACTCTCATGGCTTGTTCTTGGCCTTACAACTCTTCTGACGTCTGTGATGGAGTATCCATTGGCCTGTAAAGCCCAGTTTAGGTGATTTCGTTCACCTTAGAGGAGGTGGGATTCACAAATGTTTTGTGCACGGTCTGCCAGGGCTTTGATTGTGCATTTTTTCTTTTTGACTTGGGTGATGGTTGGAGTTTTTATGAAGGTATCTATCTGTGTTTGTAGGTTTTCTGTACACTGTGTATCCAAATTGTTGATTGGATTTGTGGGCGACTAGAACATCTAGAAATGGCAGTTTTCCTTTTTCTTTTTCCATGGTGAATTGGATGTTTGGGTGGATGCTGTTGAGGTGGTCCAGGAACTTGTTGAGTTCTTCTTCTCCATGGCATATTAGAGAACATTTGAAGCAATTATGTTTAGTACAGGTACAGTAGAGTCTCACTTATCCAACATAGATTGGCCGGCAGAATATTGGATAAGCGAATATGTTGGATAATGAGGGATTAAGGAAAAGCCTATTAAACACCAAATTAGGTTATGATTTTACAAATTAAGCACCAAAACATCATGTTATACAACAAATTTGACAGAAAAAGTAGTTCAGTATGCAGTAATGCTATGTAATAATTACTGTATTTACGAATTTAGCACCAAAATATCACGATATATTGAAAACATTGACTACAAAAATGCGTTGGATAATCTAGAATGTTGGATAAGTGAGTGTTGGATAAGTGAGACTCTACTGTACTTACAAAACTAACTGATGGCAGAAAGGACATTGCTTTTTCTTTCACTATCCTGTGCTTCTAAAGTCGGTGACTGGTATTATTGTGTGTATACTCACTACAGAAATCATGCATCCTTCTTTCTTCAGAACTCTTAGCTATCTTGTAATTTAGCAAGATCTTCAGCCTTCTCTGCCAGAGTGCTGGCATTTCACCAGACTACAAATACCAGAACTCCATGGCAATTAGAGTGGTGAGAAATTGTATTAATTCTACAGTGTAGATACACCCATAGTTTAGTCATTAAATACTGAATGAACGGAACCTTCTTATTAAGAGCTAGTACTGTGTCTACCTTGAGTTGCAAATGTGGATGACAAACATAAGTATATGCTGCTTTCATGTTGCTGAACTTTCCATATGTATTGGGCTGGTTACTTTTCAAAGTAGAATTACAGAACGAGATGGGCCCTTGTCTGATTTAGAAATGAAGTATTTTGCATGGTTTTATTTTGATAAAAAGGGTAATATGAAAGTCAGATGCAGATAGCAAATTATTATGTTTATTTATACTTCACTTTTTTCACTCCACAAGGAGACAAAGTGTACAAATTTGTAGTGTAAGGGATATAAACTTTGATAATATTCAATACATAGTAGTTTTGTTTAAATTTAGGCTTTTTTTCTTTGGATCTATATTGTCTATGTGAGGAGTTTGAGCAGTGTGACTGCAGGAGTCATTTTTGAATGTGAGTAAGATAGGTATTGGCAAAACAGTTGTTGACATTCTTTTCTTAGAAAAAGGCCACATCTCTTTTACTGCTTTCAGTTGAGAATTCCAACTGGAAAAAAATTGTCTTGTAACATGTGTTCCAGAATTACTATTAGGAAGATGTTTTCTTACCACACTGTGCTGGACAGCATTTTTGTAATACTATCCAGAAATTGCACTATGACTGACTTTAAGTAGGTAGCAAAAACTGTTCTTGCTATAAACATCTGTATGTTCCCTAGGCTAGCATCAATTTATTGAAATAATTTATAAACCTTTTCCCTTAATTTTTATTGTTGTAAACACAGGTTGAATAATGACAAATTCAGTAACCATTTCATAATACGAACAGAATGTTATTCTCTTAATTTTCTTAACATTACAGAGTCCACATTTATCTCCCATCTGTTGTCCATCGATATTTCTCCCCTCTCTCCCCTCACTCTCTGGGTACCGTACTTTTCTTCATTCAGATATTATTTTAATTGATCAATCATGGAGAGAGTATGGTTCAGTTCTTAGTAGTTTCCTTTTCCTTTTATTCTATCAGTCTCTCCCATTTCAGATCCCACTTCTTCTTGATTCGGCCTGTTGTGTATTTGGTTCTCCTTTCGAGGATGTAGTCCTGAAGCATGAAATCCACTAAATATTCATACCATTTTTAACTTTCCAGTTTCTATGCTCCTTCCAGCTCAGTGCCACAATTGCCTGGGCAGTGACTGTAATATACATTATAATTTCTGCCCAATCTTTAATGTTTTCATTCCTATCTACATTCTGGGTGAAGAATTATTTTTTATTCAACTCTAATTCATGCCTCATTAATTATTTAATTTCTTTCTTTGTTATAAAACTTTTGTACTTTGTTGAATTCTTACCACATATGCATATAGGAACCAATTTCTCCACATCTCTGCCAACATAATTTTGTGGTTGATTCAGTTGTGTGAGCTAATTTCATTAGGATTCTATGCCATTCGGTTAATATTTTCCTTTGTGTTTCTCTGATCCTTATATGTTTTATATTTTTGATTGAATTGATCCAGTGTTCACTGTCTGACTCATTACTGTTCAGGTCCTCTTTCCATATCTTGGCCAATGTTTGCTTCAATTTATATTGTTTTCCTACTAATTTCTTGTATATGAAAGCCATCAGGCCTTTCTTCCTTTCTAATTTCCACCTTAAAATTCAATCAAAATATGTTTCAGGACCTTCCTTTTTCCTGCAGTTTCAACCCATTCCACAAAAGCCAGTTACCTTGTCCACAATTATCCTTTATCATTCTCCCACTTTTTGATTGTCTTGTCTGGGTTTAGGAGGTCTCTTACCAGTTTCATTCCATTTTGTTTTAAATTCGTTATCACTTTGCCAAATATTTGTTTCTTTTTATTGTCTAAATACCCTAATGGGAGTATATTTGCTTTATTTATTGGAAATTTGCCTTGCCATTTTTTCCAACACTTCATAGATGAGATCATTGTATGACCTTTAATCTCTTTTAATGCTTATTTGTCCACCCATCCTTTTAAACACAGTGATCCCATCCATTTATTATTATTTTTCCAATTCTGGTCCAACTTCTTGAATAACTGAAGTCTGATTCTAACGGTCTTGTTAATTGGCAGGCCTCAAAATAATGCTCTAATTGGGTCGCCCCCCCCCCCCCCCCCATCCTCTATTTTCTTCGGGGAGTAAAATATTGAGTTGGTGACTCTATTTTTGTTTGCTCCTGCTATCCAAGTTTTTATTGAGTTGTCTCATTTCTTGATTGTTTTGTTGGAGATATTATATAGTAGGACTTGAAACAGAAATAGAAATTTGGGGAGAATAATCATTTTGACTATCTTAATTTTGCTTGATATACAGTGTTCTCCTACTACTTTGTGGTTCGCTTATCGCGGATTCACTGTTTCACGGAAAAAGTATTTATTTATTTACCCACCCCATTTCTGTTTCTCCTCCTCAACGCTGCCCCCTTGCTTTGTGCCTGCCATGTTGCCCTGGCTGCCTCTGCTCCTGCAGCCAGGGAAGAAGGAACGCCACTCCGCCCGGTAAGTGAGCGAGCGCGCTAGGTAGGGTGGGTGAGTGAGAGAGTGAGGGCGGGCAGTGGCAAGGTGGCAGAAGAGGAGCCTGGAAGAGGCTGCCAGGCTCCTTTCTTGCCACCGCTCCAGCCAGGCCATGCCAGGAAATATGGAGGACTCGGAAGAGGGACTCAGAAGTCCCACCTCCTCTTCCGAGTCCTCCACATTTCCCAGCGTGGCCTGGCTGGAGTGGCGGCAGAAAAAAGAGTCTGGCCGCCTCTTCCAGGCTCTTCTTCTGCCGCCCTGCCGCCGTCCGCCCTCACTTTCTCACTCTCACCCACCCTCCCTCACTCGCTCACTTACGGGGCAGAGCAGCGTTCCTTCTTTCCTGGCTGCAGGAGCAGAGGCAGCCAGGGCAACATGGCAGGCAGGAAACAAGGGGCCCGCCGGCGCTGGTAGGAAAGGCTTCACTTTCCCTGGAGCTTGCAAGGGGGAGAAAGGCCACTTAACTATTAAAATAATATTAAAATATTAAAATAAAAATAGTGTTCCCTACTTCACGGATTTACACTTATTGTGGGTGGTCCTGAAACATAACCCCCGCGATAAGTGAGGGAACACTGTATCCCAGTTCCAGTTTTTTCAGTTGTAGATTTGATTGTTTACTTTTTCCATAGGTGATTATAGTTGAATTGTATTAATATTGTTTAAATTTTTGGGAATATATACCCCTAAATATTTTAACAACTTCTTGTGCAATTTTATTCCTGAGATAGCCTGTATTCCTGTTAATTCTTTCCAAGTCAGATTTTTATATAGAATTTCTGATTTTTGAATGTTAATGGCCAACCCTAATAACTTTTCAGATTTCTTTATGATATTAGTTACTTTTTTTATAGAGCCTTCCGGTGACACCAATAGAACCATGGCATCATTGGCATACAGATTGACTTTAATTAAATACATCCCACTTTTAAATTCTTTAATTTTTTATAATTTCTAATGAAATTCACTAATGGTTCTATTTCCAATGCAAAGAGGATTTGGGAGAGGGGACAGCTTTTTTTAGTTCTACTTTTAATCTTAATTGTTCTTGTTCTGGTCCCATTGATGAGTAATTTCACCTGCTTATCTTGATAAAGTTCCTTAATTATTTCACAGAATTCCCTTCCCAAAATAGAATCTTCGCAGACTTGAGAGAGATATTTGTGCTTTACCATGTTAAATGCTTTGTAAATGTCAAATTTTAATAACAGGAGTTTCTCTTTTTGTCTTGTGGTTTGATTAATTGCATTAAGTATATTTCTAATTGGATCTATTAGTTTTTTTAATAAAATGATATTGATCATCCCCTATTAATTTTGGCATTATGTCTATCAATCTATTAGCAAGAATTTTTGTAAAATTTTTTAAAATCGACGTTACATAATGTAACTGGCCTGTAAGAGTTGGGATTGGTCTCCTCTTGATTGGGCTTTACAATTGTAATTATTTTAGACCTTTTCCATGTTTCAGAGATGGACCCATTCTTTCATATCTCATTAAATAAAATTTCTAAATTGGGAATTATTTCAGATTGGAATATTTTATATAAGTTAGAGGTAAAACTGTTGGGACCGGGGAAAGAGTTTGGTTTAATAACCCCTTCAGTTTCCTTACCAGTAATATTTTTATTCAGTCCTGCTTGTGCCTGTGGGTCTAATTTTCTTCTAACAATTCCCTCTGATCTTCCCATTTCTTTGTATAGAGTTTTCTGTAATTGCTTGCCATTATTTCCCTCAGATATTCCTCCTTAGTTTTTATTTGTCCATTTCCATCCTTCAGTTTTCTTATAATATTTCTCCCTTTCTTTTTTAGATAATTTGCTAGTCTCTTTGTGTTATTTATAGAGTTAATCTGAAAGTCATTTTTTACAAACAAGTATTTTTTTGTTCAATTTCCTTTACATTTTTAATAGTTCCTTATTCTTTTTCCATCTTTCGTTATTTAGATCTGATGGATTTTTTTGGAAAATCTGGAATAATTTATCTCCTTCCTGTTTTAGTCCCTCACTTCTCTCTTTTTGTTTCTTTTTTAAAAAACCCTTTCCATTGTAATACATTTTCCTCTGATCATAGCATTAAAAGCATCCCAAATTGTGTTCTCTTTTAGGTCAGGGGATCTATTAATTTTAAAATACTGCTTTATTTCATCTTTTATCTCTTGTTCATTGTGTTCCCTAGATGTAACCAGTGGGGGTTTTTGTGTGTGTCAGAGGCGACTTGAAAAACTGCAAGTCGCTTCTGGTATGAGAGAATTGACCGTCTGCATGAATGTTGCCCAGGGACGCCCAGATGTTTTGATGTTTTACCAGCCTTGTGGGAGGCTTCTCTCATGTTCCCACATGAGGAGCTGGAGCTGACAGAGGAAGCTCTTCTGTGTTCTCCCCAGATTTGAACCGGCAACCTCCAGATCAGCAAGCCAACCTTCAAGTCAGCAGTCCTGCCGGCACAAGTGCTTAATCCATTGTACCACCGGGGGCTCCTACCAGTTGGTTGAACCTCCACTTATATTCAGTCTTCCGACTTATAAATCCCATTTTTAAGAAGAGGAGTGCATAATCTCCTGGCCACCTACTTCCCACTGATTCAATTATTGACCATACATTAATGTTGATCACAAAGAAGTAATCTATTGTGCAAAATTTATTATATCTAGTTGAAAAATGTGTCGGAGTGTCAACTCTTTCTCCAATTCTTTCATTAACTTCCTCAATATTCCATTTCTTGAAGTTAATTTTACTTTCTTACCCAATGTTACCTGTCCCCCTATTCTTCCTTCTCTTATATAAATTGAAATTCAGATCCCCTCCAATCATTATATTGTTTAAGCATCTAATAACTAGACGCTTAAACGATGCATGAAATTCCATTGCATGAGAAAAAATAGGTTTGATTAAAAGATGCTAAGGCATTAGATAGTCAATGAGTTAATTAAGAATTCCTTGTTTTTACAATTGTAATTATTATTGTTATTATTATTATTATTATTATTATTATTATTATTATTATTATTATTGTATGACACAGCAAACAAGATAGATATGCTGGATTTCGTATCACAAAATCAGAAGTCGAACACTTCCCAAGTGTCTAGGACTGTGTGATGTATTTTCGGATGATGCGTGCAGATCCCAGCAGGGTGGCCTTTTGCAGTTGGCAGATCATAATTTTGTCAATGTCTATTGTTTCCAAATGCTGGCTGAGATCTTTTGGCATGGCACTCAATGTGCCGATCACCACCGGGACCACCTGCACTGGTTTCTGCCAGAGTCTTTGAAGTTCAGTCTTGAGGTCCTGATAGCGGCTGAGTTTTTCCTGTTGTTTTTCATCAATGTGACTGTCATCTGGGATGGCAACATCAATTATCCAAACCTTTTTCTTTTTCACAACTGTGATGTCTGGTGTGTTGTGTTCCAGAACTTTGTCAGTCTGGATTCGGAAATCCCACAGTATCTTTGCGTGCTCATTTTCCAATACTTTTGCAGGTTTGTGATCCCACCAGTTCTTTACTGCTGGGAGGTGGTACTTGAGGCATAAGTTCCAATGAATCATTTGGGCCACATAGTTGTGCCCCTGTTTGTATTCTGTCTGTGTAATTTTCTTACAGCAACTGAGGATATGATCAATGGTTTCGTCCGTTTCCTTGCACAGTCTGCAATTTGGATCATCAGCTGATTTTTAGATCTTGGCCTTAATTGCATTTGTTCTGATGGCTTGCTCCTGGGCTGCAAGGATCAGGCCTTCTGTCTCCTTTTTCAGTGTCCCATTCGTGAGCAATAACCAGGTCTTCTCTTATTATTATTACTATTACTATTATTATATTATTTCTTACCTGCTTCTCCCTGTGGCTTGAAGTGGGATACAACACAAATAAAAACAAACATTGAAAAAATTCAACAAATATACATATTTCTATAAAAGATCCACATTAAAAGTGCATTTTTAGTTGTCCTTCTCTGGACACATTCCCGCTTGTTAACATCTCCCTTAAATTGTAGTGCCCATAATTGGACACAGTATTCCAGGTGTGGTCTGACCAAGGCAGAATAGAGGGGTAGCATGACTTTCCTGGATCTAGATACTAGACTTCTTTTTACTCGTATGCAGGCCAAAATCCCATGGACTTTTTTTTGCCGTCACATTGCATTGTTGGCTCCTGTTTAACTGGTTGTCCACGAGGACTCCAAGGTCTTTTTCACACGTACTGCTGTTAAGCCAGGCATCTCCCATTCTGTATCTTTGTATTTTATTTTATTTTTTGCCTAAGTTGAGTATCTTGCATTTGTCCCTGTTGAATTTCATTTTGGCCCATCATCTCTCTAAAGCAGGGGTCCCCAAACTAAGGCCCGGGGGCCGGATGCGGCCCTCCAAGGTCATTTACCTGGCCCCCGCCCTCAGTTTTATAATATAATATTTTATATCAGTTTTAATAATATAATATATTGTATATACATATAATATTGATAATATTATGTTATACAATATAATACTAATAGTAATACCATATAATAATATTAATTATATGTTATATATTACATATTATATAATAGTATAGTGGTATAGTTCAATATACAGTAGAGTCTCACTAATCCAAGCCTCGCTTATCCAAGCCTCTGGATAATCCAAGCCATTTTTGTAGTCAATGTTTCCAATATATCGTGATATTTTGGGCTAAATTTGTAAATACAGTAATTACAACATAACATTACTGCGTATTGAACTACTTTTTCTGTCAAATTTGTTGTATAACATGAAGTTTTGGTGCTTAATTTGTAAAATCATAACCTAATTTGATGTTTAATAGGCTTTTCCTTGATCAGTCCTTATAATCCAAGATAGTCGCTTATCCAAGCTTCTGCCGGCCCGTTTAGCTTGGATTAGTGAGACTCTACTGTAGTAATATATAATGCTAATATTGTGTTATGCTAGTAATATAATATATTGTATGTACATACAGCTGCTCTGAGTTCCCTTCGGGGTGAGAAGGGTGGGATATAAATGCAGTAAATAAATGCAATAAATAAATAATTAATTTTAGACTTAGGCTCGGCCAAAGTCTGAAATGACTTGAAGGCACACAACAACAACAATCCTAATTAACTTGACTATCTCATTGGCCAGTAGCAGGCCCACACTTTCCATTGAAATCCTGATAGGTTTATGTTGGTTAAAATTGTTTTCATTTTTAAATATTGTATTGTTTTTTCGTTGTTATTGTTGTTGCACTACAAACAAGACATGTGCAGTATGCATAGGAATTTGTTTTGTTTTTTTCAAATGATAATTTGGCCCCCCCAACAGTCTGAAGGATTGTGGACCGGCCCTCTGCTTCAAAAGTTTGGGGACCCCTGCTCTAAAGTGTTAATATTGTTTTAAATTCTTCTCCTGACTTTTAGAGTACAGTGTTCCCTCACTACTTTGCAGTTCGCTTTTTGCGGATTCGCTGTTTCGAGGTTTTCCAATAAACTCTAAAGGAATATTATAAATAATAAAAAATTACAATTTATAGCCTAAGGAAGGGAGGAAGGAGAAGCCAAAGGGAGAGAAAAGGAGACCAAGTGGCAACAGGAAGAGAAGGAGGCATTTTATTAACACACGATTGGTTGATAAAGACTTAAAATAGTCTATAACTAAAATAATTTATAAATATATAGCGTCCCTACTTTGCGGATTTTCACTTATTGCATAGAACCTAACCCCCGTGATAAGTGAGGGAACACTATTTTGGCTATCCCTCCCAATTTGGTGTTGCCTGCAAACTTGATGATCATGCCTTTTAACCCTTCATCTAAGTTATTAATAAAGATGTTGAACAGAACTGGGTCCAAGACAGAGAAAAAGAAAGCAAAGCAAGCACACAGGAAGGAAAGAAAGAGGCAGAGAGAATTTTTAGTTTTGAAATTTACCAGTAGCTGCTGTATTTCCCACCCTCAGCTTATACTCGAGTTAATAAGTTATCCCAGTTTTTGTGGTAAAATTAGGTACCTTGGCTTATATTCGGGTCAGCGTATACTCAAGTATATACGGTAATTGGGACTTATCATCTATGGATTTTGATCTCTATGGATGTCCTGGAACAAAACCCCAGTGGATACCAATTGATACATGTGCAACTTTTCTTTCTCCTTTGGGAATGGGTTGAGGAAAATTCATTACTTTAAGTTTGTGTTTGCTCAGATGCAATTTAGGTCCCAGTCTGAGACACACTCATGAATTGTAATTCTAATATTACAGGTGCTGTATTCTTATTTTACTTGTGATCCTTTAATTGAAAACAGAGATATTATCATAACTAAAATTAATCTGCTTAACATGTATAGTCTGTTGGAATGTGTATTTAAATTATTTGTTCTAGTTTTGATACGTGTTTTCTTGGTTGCAGAAGTGAGTTACAAAAGCAGTGAGAAGCAATGACTTTGGCTGCAGGTGACTCCTTTTGCTTTTATTTTTGCTGGTGACTCCTTTTGCTTTTATTTCTATTAGGTTGAATGTTGGATCAGTCAAAAGGAAAGTGCAGTATTTGAAAATGTCATTTGAAAATTGTCTTATTTTTAGCTTATTTATTTCTAGTTTTCAGTAACTTAAAGCAATGAATTATCAGTGTGCACCACTTAACAGATTCTGCAAGGAGGAAATTGCCTGTGACCTCTTTGCAGTAGCCCACTCTTGCTTTAAAGCTTCAAAGCTCCCTAAAGGTGAAACTGGAAACTGATACCTGCCAACTTCTTGTTTGCTTGTTTCTTTAATATTTGTTATTTTTGTGGGTGGGGCAGCTTGTTGTGTGTGTCTTGGAAGCAGAGAATTGTTTCTTACCACAAGAACTCACTATTTTCACATAACATTTAAGACAATTTGATACTTTTTCAATTTCAAGAAGTCTCAAATGGCTCAAACTATTATACTGCTAAAAGGCAGAATGTGTAGTATTCATGATAGCTTAGCTGAGCAAGTAGGAGAATACAAGTGAGATAGACAGTGGCTGGCATCTTGTTACCGACAAACAATTATAAATCCACTTTACATTTGTGTATGCCTTTTTTGTGTGTTCTCTTCCATCTTCTGCAACAATCTGAGCTCCCCTCCCCAAACTACTGTTGAGTTCTTGTAGCCACCCACTTGTTCTGTGGCTGTGACGACCAGTTGGGGAGGATCAGAAAAGTGTCATAGCCAGAGACAAACTGATTACACAAAACACTGAGACTCAAAAAGATTTGAGCCTGTGATGTAATCAGTGTGTCTGGCAATAGATACTTCCCCGCCCAACAGTCTGGAGGTAGGTAGAGGGTACGGAGGCTGCAACACTTCAACAATGAGTCCAGGGGATCTTGAATTAAAAGCTGCAGCATAGTTTCTCATGCTATTATATTATGCTGTGCTATATAGGATCTCAGTTTATGCTTTTATCATATTGACAGCAATTGGAGACATTGAACAATTTTATTATTATATTGCCATGGCTTGGGTGCCATGTCTGACTGGATCTTTAAGGATGAACACTCCTGTTAAGAGGTGAGGATTTGGTAACAGTTTGATAAAGACCTCATTTGTCTCCTCTAACCAGAAGCCACATGAATTTTATTTTAATCTCTTGTTGTTCTCCACCTTGATTCATGAAGAGAGACAGGTAAGAAATAACAACAAAATCATCAACAACAAACAGCATTTATGAAATATATGAAATAAAAATACAAGAACTAATGTGATGAATTTTCTGTATGTTCATAACAGTTGACTTTCACTAAGGGCCTCATCACATTGAGGTCACAATTGCAGGCGATAGCGGGAGGATTTGCCATGGATCGTGGTGAATCCAGCAGGGTAAACACGGCGCCCTGCATCATCCCTTACATGATATCATGGGGGGGAGTGTTGCTACCCGGCTTCCCCCGTTCTTCTCTATTGAACATGGGAAGCTTCCTGTGTTGCCACTGACAGTTTGATTCTTACGACATTTCAACTTAACTTTAGGCACATAACCCCATCAGAAGTAGATCGACATTGTGTGATAGGATCCGGCGGGCTCCATGCCTGGGGTGAGGTCGAACTGTCCTAGGATTGGCAATTTTTTTGCCTGAAGTTGTAAAACACCAACAAAAAGAGCCAACCTTACCAGAACGAAACTTTGCAATACAATTGTAAAACTAATTCTCCAGAAAGAAATACAAATATGCAATGCAACATAAAGCAAACTGACAAATGTAAATAACCAAAGTGTACAATACTATAAAACAATAAGATAAGGTAAAAGGTTTTCCCCTGACATTAAGTCCAATATTAAACTAAAATTCCACAAAATTTTTGCAACATGGTAGAAAACCTTGGTTTTATATAAATCCTCAACTCTTCTCATTTGCTTTAGATTTTTCATATAAATCAGTTGATTAAAATAAACAGACATATATTTGTACAGTTTCAATATGTACATTTATGTAAGCAAAGAACAAACAAATGTATACCGCAATACAGATTTTGGTTTGTAGAAAACATCCTCTCAAATTCAGATTTTCTTTTGAAAGTGCCCTCTGGTGGGGAACATGAAATCGCTAGGCTACTATTCGCTGAGATACAACAAGATTCAAATGAGACAAATAATATTTATCATGAAAAATAATTATCTTATTATTATAACACTGGTAGCCTGCTATGCATATTAGCAGGCTGCCCATCCTGGCTGGTGAGAGAAGCCAGAGGGGGTTTGGCCGAGTGGGTGAAGGTGGTGGTGAATGCCTCCCTTCGGGAGGGCAAGTTTCCAGCGAGCCTAAAAATGGCTGTGATCAAGCCGCTGTTGAAAAAGCCATCATTGGATCCCACTCAATTCGGAAACTTTCGGCCTATTTCCAATCTCCCCTATTTGGGCAAGGTCTTGGAACATGTGGTTGCCTCGCAGCTCCAGGGATTCTTGGTGGACACTGATTTTCTGGATCCGGCACAGTCTGGCTTCAGGCCGGGGCATGGTACCGAGACAGCCTTGGTCGCCTTAGTCGATGATCTTCGCCGGGAACTGGACAGGGGGAGTGTGTCCCTGCTGGTTCTGCTGGACCTCTCAGCGGCCTTCGATACCGTCGATCACGGTATCCTTCTGGGACGCCTCGCAGGAATGGGACTTGGAGGTACTGTCCTGCAGTGGTTCCGGTCCTTCCTGGAGGGTCGGTCCCAGATGGTGTCATTGGGGGACGCCTGCTCGGCCCCACAACCGTTGACTTGTGGGGTCCCGCAGGGTTCTGTACTGTCTCCCATGTTGTTTAACATCTACATGAAGCCGCTGGGAGAGATCATCAGGAGTTTCGGGGTCCGGTGTCATCTGTACGCAGATGATGTCCAGCTCTGTCACTCCTTCCCACCTGTCACTAAGGAGGCTGTTCAGGTCCTGAACCGGTGCTTGGCCGCTGTGTCGGACTGGATGAGGGCCAACAAATTGAAATTGAATCCAGACAAGACAGAGGTCCTCCTGGTCAGTCGGAAGGCCGAACAGGGTATAGGGTTACAGCCTGTGCTGGATGGGGTCACACTCCCCCTGAAGGCGCAGGTGCGCAGTCTGGGGGTGATCCTGGACTCATCGTTGAGCCTGGAGCCCCAGGTCTCAGCGGTGGCTAGGGGAGCCTTCGCACAATTAAAACTTGTGCGCCAGCTGCGACCGTACCTTGGGAAGCCAGACTTGGCCACGGTGGTCCACGCCCTTGTTACATCCCGTTTAGACTACTGCAACGCACTCTACGTGGGGCTGCCTTTGAAGACTGTTCGGAAGCTTCAATTAGTCCAACGGGAAGCTGCCAGGTTAATAACTGGAGCGGCGTTCAGGGAGCGTACTACTCCTCTGTTACGTCAGCTCCACTGGCTGCCGATTAGCTACCGAGCACAATTCAAGGTGCTGGCTTTAGCCTATAAAGCTCTAAACGGTTCCGGCCCAGCTTATCTATCCAAACGTGTCTCCCGCTATGACCCACCTCGAAGCTTAAGATCGTCGGATGAGGCCCTGCTCGCGGTCCCGTCAGCCTCACAGGTGCGGCTGGCGGGGACGAGAGACAGGGCCTTTTCAGTAGTGGCTCCCCGCCTATGGAACGCCCTCCCCATTGAAGTCAGGCAGGCTCCCTCCCTCCTATCCTTCCGTAGGAAGGTAAAAACTTGGTTGTGGGGCCAGGCTTTCGAATAAGAATCAGCAGCATTAATTACTATTATGTATACTGGAACTCAATTGACAGACCCAGTCTTTTAAACTTGTACACGCCTACCTATATTTTATAAATGCATTTTATGAATGTTATATGTAAGTTAATTTTTTAACTGATTTATAGTGTATTGTACTGTTTTTATATGTCTGTTTTATTGTAAGCCGCCCTGAGTCCCCTGTTGGGTGAGAAGGGCGGGATATAAATATTGTAATAAATAAAATAAATGTGTGTTTACTTATAGTGCAAATAAATTTATGCTTACTCAGAAGCAAGTTTCATGATTTTGAATAAGACATACTCAAAGATATAATAATAATTGCTGTTTAAAAAAGTAACTGGATATCCAAATGTATTTTCCTTCTGTATTGTTATGGTGTTAACTGCCCTCAAATTGACTTTGACTGAAATTGTGATTTCATGAACAAGAGACCTCTAAATCAGTTTTCAGTTCACATCTTCCCGACTCAAGGCCATGGGTTCCTTGATTGAGTCTATGTATCTTGAATATAGTCTTCCTGTTTCCCATTTCCCGTATACTATACAAAGCATTATTGTTTTTCTTAGTGAGTCATGTTTTTAATGATATGATGAAAGCGAGTGGTGCAACACTATTAAATCAACTTGGCTTTTATGGACATTTTAGGCTTGATTTGTTCTAGGATCCATTTATTGGTCTTTTTAGCAGCCCATGCTCTAAGTAGAACTCTTCTCCAGCACCACACTGCAGAGGAGTTGATTTTTTTCCAATCATCTTTCTTCAGTGTCCAGCTTTTACTCCTATGCATAGAAATAGGATATATGATATTATGATTATTTCCAGTTGACATATTCAATAAATTTAAAGATCAGTAGTCTTAAGGATCTTTTCTATCTCCTTCCTAGTCGTCTTCTAATTTCTTGACTGTACTCTCCCTTGTGATTATTGTATACTAGCTTGGGAACCCGAATTATTTGAATAAGGCATTGCTTGTTTTTGGATGTTATGTACTCTCAATTTGGTGTAGGTGAATTATAATTTCCATAATGAGGTCAATCCTTCCTGAACCCTGCCAGTATTCAAAGTTGCACATGTTGGGTATGGGCTGCACATTTGGTCCAGATATGTCATCATCTGGCTGCAGTGGTCTCTGCATAAGAGTGAACTATAATAATAATAATAACTATTTTTGTATCCTGCCTCGATCACCCCGAAGGGTCTTGGGGTGGCTATACATCCCAGTACCTACAACAGCTATAAATCTAGGTGAATTCCCCTCAAACCCCTCTAGTATTTTTCTTTGGTCATGGGGGTTCTGTGTGCCAAATGTGGTCCAGGTCCATTGTCAGTGGGCATCACAGTGCTGTGACTTGATGTTGGATGAACAACTTCCATCTTGTGAAGTCAATCCCCCAAACTCCTCCAGTATGTTTAGTTGCTGTTCAGTTTTGTCTGTTTGTTATGCAGACAGAGTTGAAAAGAGTGAAAAAGGCTTAAGGGAGAGGCAGTGGGTGGGGTCATGCAAATTCCACACTAGTGGAGAGAGAAAGGGATCCTGGAGTGCCTGCCTGTGGTGGAGGAAACATATAAAATCTAGGATGAAATGTTCCCCAAAAGAAAACATTTCTTGAGTGGTGGGCCATAGAGTTTGGGGAGGACATTGGCTGGGTCTGGGCTACATGTTCATTGCACTTGCTATAACATGCAGTGGTCCTTGGAAGGAGGGTTATTGGTGGCTAGCTACTCATCACTGGGAGTTGTAGCTGTTTTTGGAGGTGGGAGGCTGTTTGTGTAAGTAGACATCTCCGCTACATACATACACAGACAGATTTTCACTTTTATTATGTGTATAGATTTGTGGCTAATTATTTTCAATGGATTTTCTCTTTAAAATACATAGTTTCCTTTTCTGTAGGAAAATGCTAAAGTATGCCAACAAGTGTTTCTAACTTCCAGTATTAAAAAGTAAAGTCAAAAATATCCACCTCATATTTAAATACGTTTATTATTTGCCTTTGTGCAAATGTTTGCCTCAGGCTGCTGCCTAGTTTTGTGTTGGTCTTGATGACTTAATTGTTTAAAAGCACTTGTATTCAGCCATTTAGTCAAATGTTTTCTCATAGCAAAGAATAACATAGCTCCTACCCTTAAGCTTTACATATAAGTTCAAGACATCTTATTTAAAGAACAAGAGATGCAGAAATAGAACATAAAATGGGTTTATGGTTATTTTAGCAGCATGTGGGATACAATAAGATGAACTTGTTCAAGTAACCTGCTAAAGTGGCTACTGAAAGGTTGTAAAAAATGCCAAAGGCAGCTCAGCAGAAACATCAGAATAAACTTGCTGTTCTATTTTCCCTTTGTTTTGCATCATGCTGGAATCCCTACTACTAGATGACAATTGCAGGAGAGCCAGATACAGAAGGCTAAATTTTATACAATTTGTGTTTTGTTCTATTTAAAAGAAAATGTTTGCCATATTATGAAATACACTAATTCCTTGCTCATCATTAAAGAACAAAATAAAAGCTAGAAAACATCAGGGGGTTTGAATATAATTAAACATTTTGCAGAATTTGTATTACTTTGGTATAACTTCCACTTTTAGATAAAGTGCCATTGTATTCTGTTTCTTTCCAAAGTCCTTTTCTCCATCTGAATATTTGGCCTAATTCAGGGTTCTATCTTTTTGAACAACACATGTCTTATTATTTTATCTGCTTGCATAATAAAGAATTCAAGCAGACATGCTGATGGTAAAGTAAAAGATTATTTTTCAAGGTCACATTAAAGATTGAGCTAATATTTTTGCTATAGTCACGCACTGTGATTTTAAGAACATTCAACTAAAATAATATATATTCCTTGGTTGCCAGGGTGATAAATGGACAATTATCCCTCAGAATATATCCTTTGGCAGATAAGGGATTGTAGCTGATCTAATTCTATAATCCAGGACTTACTTATTTCTTTAAAACTTGTTTGTACTGTTCTTCATCTAGAACAAGAATAGAATTTGGACCATCCTCATCTTGCTTAATTCTAAATAACGTAATACAGTCCAGCCAATTTTAAACATTAATTTTATGAAATGTTACTGTTTCTGGTTTAATCCAAGAAGATGAGAAACAAAATTATCAATGTGATTTAAGGAATTATGAATTTGGTTGATAAATTGCTCCATTTTTGAAAATGTGAATGCTTTCCATTAACTCTCCCTCCTATAATCTTCATGCCTGCTCCTTGAAATTTAAATTATTTTCCATTCATTGAAAAAAATATTGGGATCCAGACAGTTTTTCTGAGCAGATAGGCTGCTTAATATTAGTTTTGAATAAATTTAAAGGTCTCCAACTAATGAACAAGCTGGTCTGAAAAACAGTACTGCTTGAATGAATTTATATTGCTTACATTCTTCAGAACTAGTCAGATTTGTTTGTGAACCTAAAACATATTTGCTTCCATTAAACAAATCTAATAAATAGCTTCTATCTTCACAGTTTAAAATTATACCAGGCTTTTTGCAAGAGTTCAGCTATTGAGATTTTTTTTTAATTAATTACTTTATTTATACCCTGCCTTTCTCCCTGTGGGGACTATAGGTGTCTGACTATTCATCCCACACTTAGATCATAATTTAAAAATCACAATACAAAAATTAAATAATAAATAATAAAATATGAATCTCATCTGTAGAGATTGTGTTTAATGCTTATTGCTGAAAAAGAGTGTATGTATTATGTATCTATATTTCAATAGGATATGAGCAGGACATAAGGAGATGTTGCTAATGTTATTTCTCTTCTCTTCCCCCAAGAGAGCAGGAAAACAGTGGCTGTGTTGTGAAAAATGTGGCAGAACAACACAGAATATTTACTACAGTTTTGATCCTAGTAGCAATTGTATTGCTTTAACTCAGAAAACTGGTTATATGTACTTGCTCATAATCTAAGGAGTCCATGTGGTTTGGGAGGTGATGCAGAAATATTTTAAATAATGAACGAACGAATGAATGAATGGATTTTCTTATATTTACTAGAAGATGTGTTTTTCAACTCCAGAAAATAGCTAAACATTGAAGCATTATAAACTCAATTGTGCTTAAATTTTCACTTGTGTTTGGCTAAATGCGAACATCATGCTTTTTTTTGGAGACTGCACAAGTTTGAACAGGCTGGTTAATAAGCAATGAATTGTTGCTAAAAAAAACTAATATGGTTCAACAATCTTTTTTCATGTAATTTGATCAGATTAACACTAAGCCTTGGAACCCATTGCCTTGTGAAGCATTAAGCAGTATCAGACACTACAGAAACACTGCTTTTTCAATCTTTCGAATTTAGAATGTTGGAATTATGACTTCATGCTACTTGTATTGTCTTCTAAGAGATAGTCACAATCTACAGAAAAGATGAAATCATTTTCAAATTATACAGTTAATTTATAGTACTGTTCCATGACTACTTTGTGAAAGTAAATATCTCCCTATTACATGTACCATTATATATTGTAAGAGCGTTTCAGAACATACTGTACAGCAGAAAGAAGCTAGTATGCCCCCTTGTTGTTATGGCCTGCAACTCTCATGCACCTTAGCTAACAAGTGTTAAGGGATTGTGGCTACTACAGTCCAAAAATGTCTAGAAGACCAAAGTTGTTAACTCTGACATATTGTAAAGAGAGGTATTTTTTAAAATACAATTATTTTTTTCCCAATGAAGATAAAAGTTACTTTGACACATCAGGACACCCTTTCTAACACAACTGCAAGATTTTTCACCCATGCAGAAGAGCAAAACACTCTGCACTTTAATTATCATCATCCTCAGCAGCAGCAGCAAAAAAAAAATCTGCAAAAAACACTGTTGCAAAATTAAAGGGTCCCAAAATTCAAAATAAGACAACAAAAAACACTTGCAATATGGGGAAACTCTTGATTGCATCAATCTAAGAAAGCATCCCTGCTGTAGAACCTGAACCTTCCACAGATATATAAACCTCCCTTGCTTAGTTTCCAATATATCTCTCAACCTCTGAGGATGCCTGCCGTAGATGTGGGTGAAACGCCAGGAGAGAATGCTTCTGGAACATGGTCATACAGCCCCTAAAACTCACAGCAACCCAGTGATTCTGGCCATGAAAGCCTTCAACAACCCATGTTTTCTCATTTTTCCTGCCTTTGGCTAAATTTTTCCTCTTTACATGCCTGTTAAAGATATTTTTCTTGCTGATATATTTTACTTTCCCAGCAACTGACTTCATTATTATTAACTCCTTTTTTTCATTTTTAGCTTTCAGTTTAACACCCGAATACTGTATATACTAGCTTCAATTTTCTTCACATATTTTGGAACTTCTATTCCCAGTTTTACTTTCCAGCCCAGTGTTACAATGTATCCAGAATGCTTTGCACACCAATTTATTTGTTAATATGTCATATATAATTTGGTCATATGTCATTGAGGAATCAATGCCTTGTTTTGCACTAGCTCAATATATAGATTGAATGAGTGGGCAATATTACAGAGGGTGGGGGAAGAGACATTAACGGTATTCTAATAATTTATGTTTTATATCATAATTAATCTTGGATGCCAAATATAAGTCCCTCCACACAATTATTAACCTATTAATGGTTTATTTTTAACAATGCAGTCATTCTTTTTCCTTAAGGTGTTCATCTCATCCAGTTTTGTAGAATACTTTCATTTAGTTTGCTATGCAGCAACATACAGAGATTGAAACCTGCTATAAGATATATGCAATGGGAAACATGTGTTAAAAGAAAGTTGTGTTTATTTGTGAAACTTCTACACATTTGTTTCAAGACTGCTGCTAGTATCGAGCACATACTATCAAGATGCAAGTCTCTGTTGTTTCTTTTTCATTTTAAAGAAGCTTGTATAAATTTGCACTTAGAAAATAAGAAGAGCCATATTGTATCAAACCAGAGACCTGCCTAATCCAACAGAGAAGTGGCTAGTAGGCATGGGCGAATTCCTCGGAATCGTGTGATGTCTTGCCTAGCTTTTCCCTCCTCTGTTCATTTCCTGGTTTATTCTCCCTTTGGTGTGGACTTTCCCATTTGCACTTAGTTTTGAGGGTGGAGCTTAAAAACCCCCTAGAGGCTTGGGCGAGTTGGTTTAGCCCTGCTGCCTCAGAGCTTAACTGAAAGGTTTTCCAACTAAATTCAAGCAACAAACCTCGTCTCTGTAATATATCATTTTGATTCACCTTTCAAGTATCCTGGCTGAAGTTAACTTTGCCTTTGTTTCAGTAAACTTATTTGGTTAACTTTATCCAGTCTCAAGAATCTTTATTTTAAGAACTGAAGTACATCAGAGGGTATACCGATAGCCACTGGGTAGCCAGACATATAATTTTCCTTTTCCCCCCAGTGTGCGATCACACGTCGTTAATTGTAATAAAATTGTAGCTATTTTGGGTTCCGAACGGGGTTCTGAGGTGGTTTGGCGATTTGGAATTAACCTTCCAATTCGAAAAGTTGGAGCCTATTTATTTAATGGCCTCGGAAAACCTTCGGATATATGAGAAAACATTTTTAATTCAACCAAACTTAGTTTGCAGTGAAGAGCAGCCTCGCCTGGGGTTGCTTCCTTGCCCATTCAGTGCTGAGTCTTGGCAGAAAGGGAAGAGTCTTTTCATCCAGGCTTGATAACAGCTCCATAGAAAGCAACTAAGTCCTGAGTGTTTTCCCTCCTGACTGGGGCTAGCCGCGGGCTTCATGGCAGCTCCATAGAAAGCAACCAAGTTCTGAGTGTTTTCCCTCCTGGCTGGGGCTAGCAGCCGCTGGTTTTGAGACAGCATGGTGTAGTGTAGTGGTTTGGGAGTTGGATGATCTTGGGCAAGTCACACATTCTCAGCCCCAGTAAACCCAATGTAACAGGAAATAACACTTTCAAACCAGGAACAGATTTTTGTTATTATTAAGAATGTTTTTATATAAAAACTTTGAAAATTCTCCAAAAATCTGAGGATAAGTCAAACGTTCTTAGATTTGGTGAGCTAACAGTGGTGTAAATGTGTTTTACCACTATAGCAAGTTTGGGTAGCTCAAAAAATGAGGGAGAGAGAAGCCCCTCAAGTTTCCCTATTGACAATAATGTTTTCCCTTCATGCGCATGCACATCTGCCATTGACATACATACGAAGATTCTGAAGTTTTGGAAAGTTTTGAACTTTTTGCTTCAAAATTTGGAAATGACTTTAGAAATGAAGCTTTTTCCCCTGTATCGCACATGCCTACTGGCTAGTTCAAAGTGGGCATACTGACTGCACGTTTCATCTCATGTTCCTCACCAACTAGATATGCCATCTCCAATATTGGAGGTGATATGTACCCATTGATGGTTTCATCCATCTTAAGTTGGGAGTCAGAATTACATTTTAAGACACTGAATTCCATAGTTCAATTATGTGTCATGGAAAGAAGTACTATCCTAGGGCTCCCAGGATATAGGTTCTAGTATTATGAAATAGGAATTTGTTTTTGTTTTTTTACCATTATGTATAATTTTGTGGACATCTGTCATAACCCCCTGTGCATGTCTTTTTTCTAAGCTAGAAATCTCCAAACTTTGAATATTTTTCTTTTCGGGCATTTTTTCCTAGGTTCTTCATTATCTTGATTGCCCGTTTCTGTACTGTTTGCTGTTTTATAATGTCCTTTTTGAATGCAGTATGAGTATACATTATTTTGATTGCCCTTTTCTGTACTGTTTGCAGTTCTATAATGTCCTTTTTGAATTCAGTACAAGTATACAAGATATAGGTCATGCTGTGGATTTATATAAGAACAGTATGTTATTTGCATCTTTTCAGTTTCCTTCTAATTATACCCGGCATGGACCTTTACCCTCTTTCTTTTTTCCTTCCTTCCTTCCTTCCTTCCTTCCTTCCTTCCTTCCTTCCTTCCTTCCTTCCTTCCTTCCTTCCTTCCTTCCCTCCCTCCCTCCCTCCCTCCCTCCCTCCCTCCCTCCCTCCCTTCCTTCCTTCCTTCCTTCCTTTTGTAATAGTGACTATATACAGCTTGGTTTCATTGACCCATCTTCTACAACACCAAGCTTTCTTGGTCAGTAACTTCTATTTCATATCCAATCAATATACATAAGATACTGGGATTTTCTTTATTTATTGTGTCACAGTGTACACTACATTACATTTACTAATATAGTCTGAACAGTTTACTGACCAGTCTTCAAAGTTGGAGATAGAATTTTGAAACTCTTTGCAATCTCTTTTGTTCTTAGCAGACTAAATCATTTAGTATCACCTACAGCTCTGAATGCTAAATACATCTCTTAAGAAAATTGTGAGTTAAAAAAAATAAATTCATGGTGTCTGGAGGTGAACAGTATGCAAATCATAGAGCATTTCAAGAAGCATATATTTCTTCAACCATGTTTGAATCACTTCCCTATAGCTTATTTATCCCTAGCCAAAATTTCTTATTAGATTCCATGAAAATGTCTTTTCCAAAGTTAACAATAGTTTTGAAATGACAGTCATTGAGATGGTAGCATGGGAGGAATGGAGTAACTCTAGCACTGGGGGTGGTGGATCTGAACTTGATTACCTTTGCCTGCTATTGAGGTTTTCAATTTTTTTTTAATAAACTGTAAGTGTTATACTTTCGTCTTGTGATAAGATGACTGAGGAACAGGTTTGTCTATGACCAAAGAAAACCATTGTCACTTAAGTGTTCTTAGTTTTCAGCATTATTGAATATGGCTTATCTACCAGGCCCACAAACCTCATGGTATAATCAGTATTGCATCTAAAAACATGGGTTTATATCCACAAAAGCTCCTGCAAAAATAAAAACCAGTGGGTCCTAAAGTTGTAGCTACCTTTTCCCTCCTCCTTCATTCTTTAACCACTGTCCTGTATCAGGAACTAAGGGAAAGCACTGTGCTACATTTTTCCCATTATAGTAGGATTGGCTGTTGGTATAGAACAGTGATTCCCAAAGTGGGCACTACCACCCCTCGGTGGGTGCTGGAGCGATCCAGGGGGGCGGTGATGGCACCTATTAGGACACGGGGGTGGGGCCAGAGGAGGGGCAGGGCCTCTTCCCAAGTGCCGGAGACAGGGCTGAGCACCTGAGGTGCCTGTTAGGACACACAGGGGGCGGAGCTAGAGGAATGGGCGTGGCTTCTTCCCAAGAGCCTGAGACAGGGCTGAGAATCTATACCTCTCCTGAGGCTCGTGTTGGGATATAGAGGGCGGAGCTAGGGAATGAGGCGGGGCCTCCTTCCAAGAGCCTGAGACAGGGCTGAGCCTCTATACCTCTCCTGAGAGGCCTTTTAGGACTGAAGGGCGGGGCTAGGGGTGGGGATGGGGCCTCTTCCCAAGAGCGCAAGACAGGGCTGAGCCTCTGTATACCTCCCTTGAGGCACTTGTTAGAACACAGGGGCAGGGTATAGAGGTTCAGCCAGGTCAGGCAATTGGGAAGAGCCCCCTCCTCTAGCCCCACCTCCTGTGTCCTGGCAGGTGCCGCAGGACAGGGATAGAAACTCAACCTTGCCTCAGAGTTTGTAATTCCGCCTATCCCAGTCCTAGCCACCCATTTGTGGCCCCGCCCACCTCCCCTCGCAGCCCTGCATCTTGGACTAGGGGAGAGGCTCAGCCCTTCCCTCTTGAGCAGGAGCCACGCCCACCCTTCTAAGTAACACACCCCTTTCCAGGGGGTGATGAGTCATATTTTTTTCTGGAAAGGGGGTGGCAGGCCAAATAAGTTTGGGAACCACTGGTATAGAAAGTTGTTTTATGGCATCATTCTTACAACAGTGATTTCTGTAGACCAGGGTTTACCAAACTTTTTTAGCCGCAGGGTCCTTTTTAAAAGTTACTCATGGAACCACAAGATGTGTGTGTGTGTGTGTGTGTATACACACACACACCTACATACATACATATATGCACACTAGCTGTACCTGGCCACACATTGCTGTTGCCCAGTCTGGTTCAATAGGAGAAAGAGGATAGAAGAATCATGTTATTTTCCTCCTGGGAGAGGCCATAGCAGGGAGCGACCCCAGTGCCTACTCCTCCCTATTATCTGGCCACCAGTATTAAAAAAAATATATAAAATCAGGACAGTAAATGAAGAACATTTGATTGTGTTCCTCACTATTATGAACAAAATTTGCAAAAGAATCTCCATTGTAAGTCTTCACAGAGTTTAACTTCATCTATGAATCTATAAATAAGAATCTGCAAATTAATACTTTTATTTGATATTATGTATCATCTTTTAAGATCTTTAAGCTGAAAAAAAGATTCAAAAACAAGTGTCAAAGTCAGTACAAATGTGTGTGTGTGTGTGTGTGTGTACAGTTTTTTCAGCTGTTGATTTATGGCAACCCTGTTAATCTCATTGGGTTTTCTTAGGCAAGGATTACTCAAAATAGTTTTGCTAGTTGCTTCTTCTGAAATTCATCCTTTAGCACCGGGTATTCGTGCACAGTCTCCCATCCAAGTATTAACCAGGACTGACTCTGCTAAAAATCCAAAAACATTTGTGAATTTGGTGCCTTTAACTTCATGATTCTAAATCTAAGAGTTTCCATTGTAGCCTCAAACCTCCACCTGATAACTTTCTTCAGGAACAGTGACTATCCCATTTTTCACTAAATCACCTCAACTGCTATTTCTGTGGACTGAATGAGAGGGCAAGTGTTACATCTTTAACCATAATAAATCACATACCATAGTTACCTTGCACTGCTTTGTGGAAAATGCATTGTAAAGATGGTGTGCAATATTCTCTCATGCTGCTAGATATTGGATTTTGTATTATATGCCATAACTCGACAAAAGACTGGAAAACACACACATTTACATAAAGATAGGTTATAGAAGTGTTGATTGAAAAGAATAATAAAATTGATTTTCAGACATTTCTCGAATTAATAAAAGTATGGATTAGAAAGAGGGATGTGTTAAAATGATATTTAACAGTTGCTTATTGCTAGAGTAAGTTGAGATTTTAAAAAATACATTTCTCTTTACAGTTTTCCTTTGGCTTACATTTATAACACTCTATACCAATAAGCTTCTTGTTTTCCCAAAGTCTTCTTCCACCTCCAGATTTTAATTAGCAAACCTGAATACTTCTCAATATATAATCAATATTCAAAACACACTTTCCCAACTGTATTCTAGAAGTTTGTGTAATGCTCACCGTTTGGAAGAGTGAAATCTTAGCCTCCCTTAAGGGACAAGTCTTCAACTTCCCAGCAAGAACAGGAGAAAAAGACAGTTCTCAGACTTTCTGCACAACAACAAGAAAAAAAACCCATCAATTATCAGAAGTGCTGTTAGGTGTACGATTGTTTGTGTAGATTTGTTTACATGCAAGTTACACTTGTTCGGCCTGTCTTACCCTACCCTATGGCCTGTCCATAGGGTAACTAATTGCTATAGTGTGTGTTATGGTCTAAATGCCCACTTAGCTACAGAAACCCATTGGATGACCTTTAGCAAGGCACACTCCCTCTCAGCTTTTGAGAAGGGCAATGGTAAACATCCTCGGCATAATGCTGGCAAGAAACCCCCATGATAGGTTCACCATAAATTGAAATCAATTTGAAAAAACATAACAACAACCAAGTGCATACTCAACTACGTGCCATTTCATACTTCTCAGCAACTGGTGCTTGAATGTTACATCCCAGTGTATATATATATTGATTATAAGAGGCCCATTTTCCCATATAAACATCTCCAAAAACAGAATGTGTTGAGACTCACAGGTGCATATGTGTGTATGTATATGTGTGTGTATATATTGCACTTGCAATTCTCAGACACACCCTGTGTATATGTGTGTGTGTGTGCGCACGCGCATATTTATTTCCCATATTTATATCCTGCCTTTTTCACTCCGAAGGGGTGCACATATATACATACACACACACACATTCTGTTGGTGGAATTGAAATTAGTGTGTGTCTTACAATCTATGGTATCTTACAATCGATAAAATATGTAATAAGTTTTATATTAATAGTTTACACAAGGAGGGAATGTGTGTGTAGGCAGGCTGTTGGCATGCTACGTATTCTATTTGCTTAAAATTAACAGTACACTTATTGCTTGGACTCAGTCATTCACTCTGATAGCCTCTCTTCCCTCCCTCACCTCTTTCTGGGAGTGCTGAATGAAAACCAGGAATTTTGAGGATATGGTTTCAAACCAACAACTTGCAACACTGCACATTGTATGTTTAGTCAACATGGACTCTAGGCACTAAGACAAAGTCTGTTTTATGAATGATGCTTCAAATGCTTATTTGCAAATAAATAATGACTCAATTTGGTTCCTTGAATTTTGTTTCTGCAGATCTTATTTGAAAGCATTCCAAGTCTTCACACAAACTTTTAATTGCAACTGAAATATTTCTGAAGGTTTATGTTTCCTATGAGATTTGAGTAGTTATCATTCTAAATTATGATTGAATCAATTCTATGTTTTAAAGCTTTTTACTATTTGATGCACAGACTTTTTCCATTTGTAATTGTATACGCAAGAGGTATTATGCTTTTACTACTATAGGTAAAGGTAAAGGTTTTCCCCTGACATTACGTCTAGTCGTGTCCGACTCTGGGGTTTGGTGCTCCAAGTTCATGTGAACGGCATGACTGCATTGAGCGCAGTTACCTTCTCACCAGAGCAGAACCTATTGATCTACTCACAATTGCATGTTTTCGATCTGCTAGGTTGGCAGAAGCTGGGTCTAACAGCAGGAGCTGACCTGGCTCCCAGGATTTAAACTGCCAATCTTTTAGTCAGCAAACTCAGCAGCTCAGCGGTTTAACCCACTGTGCCACTAGGGGCTCCTTGCTACTGTAGTATACCATAAAAACTATAATTGCAAAATAGAAGATAAGAGAGGCTGTCTTCATGTATTAATATGCAATTTTTCCAATGAAAAATTACTGTATTTTTAAGTCACAGTTTTACTTTGATCAGTTGTTTTGTTATATAACAAATTTAGAATTGATCCAGTTGATTTACTTTATGTACAAAAATACATGTACAAATTCATCAAAAAGCATATAATATTTTACAAATGTTTCATAATACATTTTGTGGGGGTTTTGAAATATATGAAGAATTGCATCACAAAATCTAGAGAAGTATGAAAATTGGTTGATAATTGTAGTCTGTATTTTAGTAATTGTGGACTTCTGAAACAAATTCATTCACATTTCTCTCTGTTCCAATCTTACAATGTACTATGAATGACAGTTAACAAGAGAAGATGATGGTAATCCCATAACAAATCTCTCAGTTTGAAACATCAAATCAGATAATCCTGATTTTTTTCTCCACGCCTGGGGCTTAGAGCAGCTGTCCCCAACTCTGAAAATGATTACCTTCACTTCTCTTCTGTACCTGTGGAGAATGCTATATATTTGTATGTCCTGTTGTAGCAGTGGATGTTGGGTTTTATGTCTGGATTGAGATATCAAAATTCATGGACAAGAAAGGACGATTATAGCATGCTTTTTGACACCTCTGTGTAGTCGTAATAATTTATCTATGTCAGGGCAGAAGAATCTCAGTTTACTCTATTAACGTTAACAGTGGAGATGAAAGCATATCCAAAGAGATTCAAGGCTGCATGATTAAAAGCCCTACCTCCAAAATGGATCCCAGTTAACATTGTCAGCCAGATGGACACATTTTGTCTGTCCATTAACTACACATGATGAATGTTTTGAATTATAAAATAATATTATATATTAATATAAATATAAATAAATAATATTGACATTAATACTTAAATCATAATATAAATTATGATTAAGTATTTTAAAAATCCTAGCTGGCTACTTTTAACAAGAGGTAAACTCCTATGTAAACAGGTAAAATTGAGACTTATTGCCAAATGACCAATTGGAGTACAGACATAACACACAAATAACATGCATATTTGATAATCAATGGACGTGGTTGTGTCTAATATGAATCAATTCAATATATCATGTGTTGTAATGGACATACTTACCGTATATACTCGAAGATAAGCTGAGTTTTTCAGCCCTTTTTTTAAGCTGAAAAAGCTTCCCTTGGCTTATAATGGGGTCAAGGTCAAGGCCAGCAACGGAGCCTGCAGGCTGTTGCTTGCAATATATGATATATTTCTCTCTTACCCTCCCTTATCAGTGTGTTTTCTTTTGCAAAGCCTCCCTCGCTCTTAATCAAGAGAATGTTTTGAAAAGGGAAAGACGCCCTTGCAAGTCAGGAGGAAGAAAAATATATATTCATTAATCTTATGAAATATTTGTTAAACTCTCCTACAGATATATACGCATTAACCCCTTGCAAGCTTTTGCAATCCCTATGTACCTATATATCTCTATCATCTACATTAATTTTATATATGAATTTTCCCCTCAAATGTTTGCAGGTCTTTGCAAATCCTATATACATATAAATCAGTGATTCCCAAAGTGGGCGCTACCACCCCCTGGTGGGCACTGCAGCTATCCAGGGGGGCGGTAATGGCCATAGGTGCTTTTGGGGGCGATGAATAACTGTATTTCCTTTCTATTTTGAGTTCAAAAAATAGTTTCATAATTTCAAACTTCAATGTTTCTAATTTACACCTTTCTTTACTATATTTTACAAAAAAAGGTAGAAACAATACATGTATCTTTTTGTTTAATTGCTATTAAATTTAAAAAAAATTTCCAGGGGGCGCTGAGTAATATTTTTTCTGGAAAGGGGGTTGTAGGCCAAATAAGTTTGGGAACCACTGATATAGATCCATGTACCTGTATAACTGTAGCCATAAATATACATTATTTTTAATATATTAATTTACCCTCATATGTTTGCTAGTCTCTGCAAATCCTATATAGATATAATTATCTATATAAATAGAGATGTCTGGATAGATATGAATATATTCTTAACTACCTATATATAGGGCTTGCAAATATTACAGGAGGAAATGAACACATAAATATATATAGACATGTTTAGATAGATATGTATATGTGTATATGGGTGTGTGTGTGTGTGTGTGTGTATATATATATATATATATACACACACACATATATATATATATATGGCTTGCAAATATTGTAGGGGAAATGCACACACACACACACACACATAAAGAGAGAGAAAGAGAATTTGTAAACGTTTCAGAGGGTAATGCATATGTGAAATTCGTATCTATAATTATAGATCTATATCTAGCTCTGCATTTTTTATATAAGCATTGAATGTTTGCCTGTGTTACTATGTTGGCAGCTGGCCTGAGTCCCCATGGGGATATAGGGTGGGATCCAAATGAAGTTTTGTTGTTGTTGTTGTTGTTGTTATTATGTTATTGTTATTTTATTTATTTCGTGTCATAAATAAAATAACAATAACAACAACAACAAAACTTCATGTTATTGTTGATACCATATTGTTTTTGTTGCCCCTACTTTTCCACTTATAGAGCTAGTTTATTGTTTTTCTTTGAAATACGCTAAATATTCAAAAACATTTAACCTACTGATGCCTCAATTAATGTAATTTTATTGGCATCTATTTTATTTTATTTTATTTAGCTACTGCATTTCCCACCCTTGGCTTATACAGTGTTCCCTCACTTATCGCTGGGGTTAGGTTCCAGGACCACCCGCAATAAGTGAAAATCCGTGTAGTAGGGACACTATATTTATTTTAAAATGTATACATTATTTTAGTAGTTATACACTATTTTAAGTCTTTATCAACCAAACGTGTGTTGATAAATTGCTTCTTTCTCCTTCCGTTGCCACTTGGGCTCCTTTTCTCTCCCTTTGGCTTCTCCTTCCTCCCTTCCTTAGGCTGTAAATTGTAATTTTTTATGATTTATAATAGTCTTTTAGAGTTTATTGAAAAACTGCAAAACAGCTAATCCACAAAAAGTGAACCGCGAAGTAGTGAGGGAACATTGTACTCGAGTCAATAAGTTATCCCAGTTTTTTGTAGTAAAATTAGGTGCCTTGGCTTAAATTTGGGTCGGCTTATACCCAAGTATATACGGTAATCCATTTATGTGAAATAAAGAGACATTTTTTGAATTTTAGTGCCTCCAATTTTCTGACACTTGTGTGGCCCATCATTCTTAGCTGTCATCATTCTTGTTGCCACTCTTGTCTCATACGTCTTCAATTATCACTTGATGTAATGGTAGATTTAAAAGGAATATTTGACCCTGATACAAGATGAGTGCAAAAAGAAGGCTATTCCACCGAGTACAAGAAAGGAATCAGGGAGGGGGTTCTGGCGCAATAATCTTATGGATTTCTGTAAAGAGAAGAAGTTGGATCTGAAAATGACATGCAGAGTACAATAACCTCAGTCATCAGGTGGATGAGGAAAATTCCAAGAAGCGCAAGTATAGATCAGTTTGGCAACCATTATTTCCTGAGCTGGAAGACATCATCCAACTCTACTACTCTACTACTGCTTTTCACCAGATGCTAAGGAGGCTATCCAGGTCGTGAACCAGTGCCTGGCCACTGTGACGGTCTGGATGAGGGCGAACAAATTGAAGTTTAATCCAGACAAGACAGAGGTCCTCCTGTTCAGGCTGAACAGGGTATGGGGTTACAGCCTGTGCTGGATGAGGTCACACTCCCTTGAAGGTGCAGGTTCACAGCTTGGGAGCCTGGAACCTCAGGTTTCGATGGTGGCCACAGTTAAACTTGTGCGCCAGTTGCGCCCGTACCTTGCGAAGTCAGATTTGGCCATCGTGGTCCACGCTTTCATTACATCTAGGATAGACTACTGCAAAGTGCTCTATGTGGTGTTGCCTTTGAAGACTGTTCGGAAGCTTCAAACAGTCCAATGAAAGGCAGCCAGGGTAATAACTGGGGAGGCATACATGTTGCATCAGCTCCACTGGTTGCAAGTATGCTACAAAATGTTACGAATAACTTTTCAATAACTTTAAAGCATAGGTTCTTTTTATTGCAGTTTCAGTCTGAGAGGTATAGCAGAACTTTTTACAGAACAACGAAGAACAACATTTAGACATACAAACATACAGATTCTATGCAACTACATTGGATTCACAAACAACCTACAGTTACATTGGCTAAGAAACAAACAAGGGGGGAGTTACATTTTCATTCTTCATTCACACACAACATGCATCCATCTTCATGCACCTGCTTAGGCCAGACCCAGCTTCCACTGCTGCCTGCCAAGACATAGTTCCAAAACGCCAAAAACTTCAAAAAGACCATGACTTCAAAATGCACTCTTTTCTCTTCCCATGAGAAAAAGAGGCCCCAAAAAGTGAACAGAATCCTGCTTTCCCATAGCAGATCTGCCACTCCCAAGTACACCATCTCCACTGAGCATGGCGGGTGAACAGCGTTGCTGTCTGTCACACCTTCTGGACTGTCATAAGGTCACTTATATAGCAATATTTTGCTGATGATGTTGTCCCAAAGTTGTAAATGAGTAATAGACATCTTCCATCCTGGAATATCCTCAGTTTCCTGGACCAGATGTTGATTCCTCTTGATTGGTGTTAGCAAACACAAGCAGCTCTGCCCCAAAAGTTCATCAAGTTAGCAAATGTTGACAGATGTTAACAGATGTAAACATTTCTCTTATCAGTCGCAGTTCTTATCACAGTTTGCCAGGCAGGTCAACTCTTTCAGGTCTCGTTAGCAGGTTTTAATTACAATTCCTGAGCAGGTAGTTAACAGACTGGTGTCTTCAAATTTACTAACTCACTCATTCTTCCATTCATACCACATATCATATATGCATATTTTGGTCACACAAGCACAATTCAAAGTGCTGGCTTTGGCCTATAAAGCCCTAAACGGCCCTGGCCCAGTTTACCTGTCCGAATGCATCTCCCTCTATGAACTACCTCAGAGATTAAGATCTTCCAGGGAGGCCCTGCTCTCGGTCCCGCCACCTTCACAGGTTCAATTAGCGGGGGCGAGAGAGAGGGCCTTCTCAGTGATTGCCCCTCGGCAATGGAACTTTCTCCCTGGCGAGTTTAGGTCAGCCCCCTCCCTCCTGTCCTTCAGAAAGATGGTAAAAACTTGGCTGTGGGGCCAAGCCTTTGGGACAATGCAATAAAGCAATAATAAGAAAATTTACCCTACTGACCGGATTCGGTATGGCTGATCTGAGATCCCCTTCGGGATCCGCAAAAGAGAATGCAAAGCATCACAACACTGGCTGGATGGCTTCTTTCAGCGATATGAACTGTCTCTTAAGAAGATTAACAACTGTTCAAGCTGGATGATGCTGAAGTTATTAAATGTGCATTTGAATTCAAGTCATGTCTTGATGGCATCGACTTTTTAAAGTACCAACTCTCCAACATGATTACCGTGGATTAAAGTGCAGTGTTTATGGGCCAAGGATCTCAAACAACAATTGATCTGGAATTGGTCCTGGGGCCCAGAATTGATCTTTGCTATAAACTGCTATGAGATAGATATTGAGAGATTCTGCAAAACAGGGAAATAACTTAAGAAAACATCTTGTGCAAGAACCTATACAATGTTTTGTGATGAGATGGAATAAAAAGGTCAGGAAAAAGCCTTCGACCCATGTAAGAGGCCTTTGAGTCACAGAGCAGTACCTCTGAATGTAATCTGTGTCTAATCTTAATTTTTAAAATGTTGAATATTTTACTGTTACTTTTAACTTTTTTAATCTTTAGATTACTGTGAAATATATTTGTGGCCTGATTCTCAAACTTGGTGCACCAGCAAATAATTTTTTTGATAGGTTGTACTTACTGCTCTACTATGATAAACTCATAAATTATGATATTCCACCCATATGTAATATAGGAAGATTTAAGCAGAATCTTCTAATACATTGGCTTTTTGTATTTGTTACACAGGTTGTTCATATACTGATGTCTCTGAAATGCTGTTTTCTCCCCCTAACATTTTATTTATCAGTTTCTATTTCTAGGTGACATTTCCTCTTAAATGTCATGGTAACAACTCAGTGGAGCAAAGGCAGAGAACAAAACTTATGTGGCTGATGTAACTATGCCAACATAGGCAGTACTGTTACAGAGGCAGGCGTTAAAAGGATTCAGCAACAGTATTGGGAAGGCAGAGAATGTTTTTAAAAATCATCTGCAGAGAAAGCTGGAGACTCCTCACCAGTCTATTTCCTCAATGCCTAGCTGTCATTTGGGGGATTGAAACTGAAAGTAAAAGTTTCCAAGGCAACTCTCCCAGAGCTCCTTTAGCTTGAAGACCTACCTGGAAGATAAACATTGATTAAACAGGATGGTTGAGAGCTGTAATTTTTCTCTTTAGACAGCGACAGAAGATGCTTTCTCTGCTTTACCCCTGTTGCCATACAACAGTGGTTCTCAACCTGGGGTCTCCAGATGGCTTTTGGCCTTCAACTCCCAGAAATCCTAACAGCTGGTAAACATCTGGGGATCCCATGTTGAGAACCACTGCATACAACCCTATTTTTTTCTATCCTAACATTAATAGATTGTTACAGCAGGATAACACATCAACACATTTGTGGCTATAGTTTTATTTTCCAGTCTGAGCATTTCCTACCTTGTATTGTGATTTTCTCTATCTGTTTTTGACATCCATATGTTCAGTCTCACTTAGACTTCTTTGACTGCTCTTAATTTGAACCTAACCTGATCCTATAATGACTTTTTAGTATCTTAAAGATTTTTCACTTAAAAGAGGGTGTTCCTCTTTTTCATTTAAACTGCATCAGGCAAAATTAATATTCTCCACGGTCTAGCAGAGATCTGGGCTCCTGCCTAGTCCTGAATGTATAGAGTTGAATCTAGGAGCACAGCCCAGGTACAGAACTCCATCTTCAGCTGGAGTATAAGCCCATCCAGCACATGGCTGGTTCCCTGTTCTTTGGTTTTCCTCTCAACTAATTGGAAACACCTCTTGTCTTGTCTAGAGTAAATTTCAGTTTCTTCATCTTCACCCAGTTACTGCTAGCAGGCACCAATGTAGGACCAAAACAGCTTCCTTTTATTGAGATAGAAAGGAATGATAACTTTGGGTTTCATCTGTGTTCTGATAGCATTGGAACACAAAACTCTGGGCTACTTCCAGTGGCTTTATGTATATGCTAAATAGCATGAAGAAAAGAACTGAGTCCCGAGGGTACCACAAACCAGGGTTCAAACTGACATTCTCTAACACTATCTTCTGGATTCACACACACAAGCCCTGAAAGAAACAAAGCCATTACTAAAGCAATTCATTCAAATTCCCTTCCCAGCAAGGCAGCCCTGAAGGATACAGACAGTTTCCAAGTTATGAACAAAATAGGTTGAATTTGTATGCAAGTTGGCACAGGTACTTTTTGAAGTGTAACTCCAGCCACACCCACCCACCCAAGCTTTGAATAGAATTGGGAAGGTGATTGTTTTGCTGTCTGTGCTCCTGTTCAGAAGATTTCACCTCACTTTTTGTCCTTGTAATAATTGGATTTTGGGGGGAAAAAAATCTTGTTGTGGAAACAGGAATGGCTTCACTTCATGAGAGGTCATGCTCAGAACCTATCATGTTTATTTTCCCAGATATTTCCCCATTCCTAAACTCGAATGAAAACTTTGTTAGAATTGACTGCCAAGGCAGTAGGAAACTCCCCAAGAGTGACCAGGAATTCATTCAGATCCATAAGCCTTCTGGGACAGACTACCTTAATGGGTCCTTTGTCCCTGCATATTTCAACCCTGCCACATAGTTATCTGTCTGTTACAACAAAACTATAGTCAGTTCCTCCACTTGCAGCTCACCGACATCTGACCTAGAAAAAAAATATGAGGGTCAGAGTGTCCCCATATGCATGAGTAAGGCCAGATATCTCTCTAGATAAACACAGCGATATTAATTAGATACTAGTCCTAGTAAAATTATTCTGCATACCTGGCTGAAACTATTAATTATTTGAAGCAAAAGAAAACACAGTCCAATGTTTGTCTGTTGAGAAGTCAGTGGGAACTACTCTTAGATAAGCATATATAGGATTTCAAATGGACTGAATAAAGTAGAATACCCTTTATATGATTGCTATAGTTCTACATAGAATCATAGAATCATAGGGTTGGAAGAGACCTCATGGGACATCCAGGAAAATCACATTCAAAGCACCCACGACAGATGGCCATCCAGCATCTGCTTAAAAGCCTCCAAAGAAGGAACCTCCACCACACTCCGGGGCAGAGAGTTCCACTGCTGGACAGCTTGCACAGTGAGGAAGTTCTTCCTAATGTTCAGGTGGAATCTCCTTTCCTGTAGTTTAAAGCCAGTGTTCCGCATCCTAGTTTTCAGGGCAGCCGAAAACAACCTTGCTCCCTCGTCCCTATGACTTCCCCTCACATATTTATACATGGCTATCATGTCTCCTCTCAGCCTTCTCTTCTGCAGGCTAAACATGCCCAGCACTTTCAGCTGCTCCTCATAGGGCTTGTTCTCCAGACCCTTAATCATTTTAGTTGCCCTCCTCTGGACACTTTCCAGCTTGTCAACATCTCCCTTCAATTGTGGTACCCAGAATTGGACATAGTATTCCAGGTGTGGTCTGACCAAGGCGGAATAGTGGGGTAGCATGACTTCCCTGGATCTAGACATTACAGTGTTCCTTCACTTATTGCGGGGGTTACGTTCCAGGACCACCGTAAGTGAAAATCCGCGAAGTAGGGACACTACTTTAATTTAAATATGTATATATTATATTGAAGCCTTTCCTACCAGTGCTGGTGGGCCCCTTGCTCTGTGCCTGCCATGTTGCTCCTGCTGCCTCTGCTCTTGCAGCCAAGGAAGAAGGAACGCCGCTCCGCCCAGTAAGCAAGCGAGCGAGGGAGGGTGGGTGAAAGAGTCAGGATGTGTGGCGAAGAAGTAGGGGAACACTATACTCCTATTTATGCAGGCCAAAATCCCATTGGCTTTTTTTGCCACCGCAACACATTGTAAGCTCATGTTTAACTTGTTGTCCACAAGGACTACAAGATCTTTTTCACACGTACTACTGTCGAGCCAGGCATCCCCCATTCTTTATCTTTGCATTTCATTTTGTCTGCCATCCTGAACTATATTTAAAAGTGTTTTATAGAAATGAATAGATACTTTGGAGCTTCTTTTAACTTTGAAGCCATGCCTTTTTACTGCTCAAAATAGTAAATTGCTTGGCAGTTTACTTGAGACACTAATGGAAGCTAAAAGCTTTTAAAGTGACAAAAATTGCCAACTTTAATTCATAGATTTATTTATGTTGCACACACTGGTCATATAACTGACAGCCTTCCCTATGTGCAATTTCCTTTGTAAATCACTGCATTGTGTTATCTCACTAAAATCATTAGACTTGTTTGTAAGATTATGACATCTATTTTGAGGATTCAGTATATGTACAGCAGTTTTAAAAATGCAATCATTTATCGCCTTTCTTCTCTGCTTGTAAGCTATACACCTCTCTTCTTCCTGTGAGACAAACTAAAAAGGAAACATTTTTCTTTCCTTCAATATATCCCAAAAACAAAAACTGTCTTGCAAATATACAGATGGGGTGGTTTTTTCCATTTATCTGTACTAGCAAACTTCATTTTCATATAAATTGGTGATGGATACACTCACTACATTATATGGGATAATCTATAAGACTCATTACCAAAATAATAATAATAATAGTAATAATAATAATAATAATAATAATAATAATAATAATAATAACAATAATAATAATAATAATTTGGAGCTATAAAGGTATGTTAAAGACTCTTAGGTGGAAAGTAACATATATAGTACGTAGGACCTTAATGTATCATTACCATTGAGTTGTGTGTTTGTGTATGCATTTACACTTATGTCATATTTATCCTTGCATGTTGAAAACATAGACATCACTTTCTCAGCCACCCATGTCAACAGTTTTGAATTTTGGAGTATTTCAGATTTGGAATTGTGAATAATACATGCTTAAGCAGTATCTGAAAAGTGTATGAAGCATACACTTTGATTCAGTTGGAAAGAAAAGAAATTTAGATGAATAACCAGCCAAATTGAAAAAGGTGTAAGATGAGATCTATGACATGTGTTGTATGTCCATAATTCCCAGACAACACTCCAGTAATTGGGGGTGGGGGGTATTTGCCAGAGGTTCATCCATTTAATATTAGAGAATAGCTGAATATTGCATCCAGAAATGGTCTGCATGTGAGTATAGGCATTGTGTCTAATTGCATGTTATTACTACTTGAGTTTGCAAAAATGTCTTCTTCAGCTCCCTTCCTCACTTGTATGTGAATAGGTATAATACAGTGTCCAGATCTCAGGGAAGGAGCAAACATAAGAAAAATTGGTAGGGATATTTTAAAGGCTTTATTGTTTTATGGTCTTATTTAAAAAAAATAGAAACAAGAGAGGGAAATCATTGAGCATTGCTGAAATAGGGTATGCATTGCTATCTTGAAATTAAGCTTGCCTGTGGAAATCTTGGATACTAATCTATTTTTAAAATTCTTTTTCTACCATCAAAATGTCTATTTTTCCCTCCTAAGTTCTCTATTGGTATAGGAATTATTTATCAATGAACTGTGTCTCAGGAATAATCTGAATCAAACACAGCATCTTGATTGCTGCTGGAAGGAGCAGATCTCTTCCCCTTGCCAGTGAATTACAAAGGCTTGTTGCAAAACTACAAGCCCCAGAATCTAGAAATTTCTCAGCACAATTCACCATCCTTGCCTCTAGGTTCCTCCAACAAAATTAAAAATCTGGACCCGAACCATGATCCACAAAACCCAAAATACAGAAAAGAACACTTTGCGCATGCGCCACACACGGACAGGCACGTGCCCAACACATCCCACACCTCCTCTCATCAACCGTCGCTTCCGCATGCTCTTTTACCCAAACTCATCTCACTTCAATCTTTGTAGAACTTTACCTTCAATCAGAGCCTGGGTAGCTATCTGCCGAAAGAACTTTGGCGATGCCCTCCTGCCTCATAGAACGGGGTCAGGCTGGATGGGGAAGGCACCCCTTCAAAGAGTGCTGATGAGTCCCAAGGCTGGATGGGGAAGGCACCCCTTCAAAGAGTGCTGACGAGTCCCAAGGCCTTGATGGGCATACATATATATACTCACATAATAAAAAACGGGGTCAGGCTGGATGGGGAAGGCTTCCTCGGCTGGGCTTCATTTCCCTTTCCTTCCTGTCCAACCAAGCAGGTTGCCGACTTCTGCCCTTCTTCTGCCCAGCCTGACCCTTTGTGGGGTCATCTGCACCTCCACCCTCAAGGTCACACTGGTAAGTCCATGGCTCCTGCACATGGGCAAAGTGCCTCTAACCATGAGCACAGCGCCCCTACCCTGCCTCAGTTTGCTCACCATATGCATGCCTTTTTACAAACTGGGGCGTTTATCCAGTAATGGCGGTGTAGCTTTTTCAAACCTGGCTCTTCCGCCCCCCGTCCGCCCTCCCTCCTCCTTCTCTCAAAGCCCCTGACTGACTTCTAAGAAAATAAGTTTTTAAAACCAGCAATAGGGAGGCGAGAGAGGGCCAGCTAACAGACAGAGGTCTGGAGATAATTTACCATGATTTATAGGAGTTTGAGACACTGAGATGTATAGTTCTCCTGCAATCAAAGAGCACTCTAAACTGCACCAATAGTGGACATGGAACTCACTTCCCACACAGACCCAGCATGGCCAAATTTACATACTGGTGGGGTTTCGGGATAATTGACCTTTATATCCAGGAGTTATAGTTCACCCGTACTTAGACAACACTGACCCCACTTGGACCAAACCTGCCACACAAATTTAATATCGCCAACTGGAAATAATGTTGGACTTAGGTGGTCACTGACCTTTATTATAGTTCACCTGTATTTCGTGAGCCCTCTGCACCCCACCAAAAACACATCTAGACCAAACTTGCCACACAGATCCAACACGATTACTTGGTATAGTAGTGGAGTTTAGAGGTGTTTCAATTTCCTATCCAGGATTTGTAGTTTACCCATATCCATATGGACTTCATGTCAGGGGAAAACCTTTACCCTTTACCTTAACTACCACCAATTCCTCAATATTTTATTTATTTTATTTCCCATACCACCATACTTCGCCACAGCAACAGGTGGCCGGGCACAGCTAGTATGTATATATATGTATATATAAATACACACACACACATATATATGTTTGTGTGTGTGTGTGTGTGTGTGTATTATATTTGCATGTAATATTACTAATAATATTACAATATATTGATACAGAACAATGTAGTAATTTATTACCAGTATTGTACTATGCTAATAATATAATATTGTATGTAAATTTAATTTGTAAGCCACTCTGAGTCCCCTTCGGGGTGAGAAGGGCGGCATATAAATGTACCAAATAAATAATAAATAAATAAATAATGTAAGATGTAATATGGTTACCCATTCAAAGGTTCTTTGTGAAAGATTTGCTTGCATAATCAACATATACACAAACACATAGTACATTTTTAGAAGAAAATTAACTTGAATCAACAAGTACAAGCTTTTATGTGGAATTTCACATCTTGTTTTAATGGAAAGCAGCACCTTTATGATAACTAGTCAAAAATTGGGGTCGTCTGGTTGTCATCATGCCGTAGTTTAATTTGTTTCGAAAAGTGTGTTTCTTTTGCTACAAAATTAATTATTATGTATCACTACTATTCTTGTTGCTTATATAGTTCATCTGTGTAGATAGTGTTTTACAAGTAAAGCAACCAACAGTGGGACCTGTGAAAAGTATACAGTCATATATATATATATATATACATACATATATATACTCACATAATAAAAATATAAAATCATAAAATATATTTTTAAAGAAATTATTCAGATAAAATGAAAAAACATAACATAAAGCAAACTGACAAATACATATAATTAAAATATATAATATATTCTTCTTTGTGGCCTACATGCATCACACAGGCCTGTGCAGTAAGCTAAGGGATTTTCCAAAAGCTTTAGCGGTTTGAATTTTGGCAGTAACCCCGCCCCCTCTCCCCTGGGCATAAAGGTGCCCACTCGCTGGCATGTTCCTCAGCTCTTTTTTGTCTGCACTGCAGTAGTTTCAAATCTAACAGATTGTCTCTCTGTGTTCATTTTACAACTCCTGTATGATCTTCAGTATGCCAACCACGAGGTTTAAGATGTGCACGCAATGTAATATCATGATGCCAGACTCAGACGGGCACTCCAAATACTTTGTCTGCCTAGTAGACTCTTGCTCTCACTGCCAGGCCTTTATGTCACAGACTAGAAAAAACAGGTGTGAGGCTTCGCTTATTTGTCTATCAATCAGCACAGGAACCTTGGATATAACTGACAACATTGAGAACCCCTTCATCAACAGGCAAATCGAAAACTGCTTCCTCAACTTCAAAACCAATTCTCTTGATCTTGTTACTAGCTACATCCACCCAGCTGGTACCACCTTTGACACTGTCCACGTCAGGGGCACCTCCATCTTCTGCGTCGATATGCATTGCCCTAAAGGACTCACTGGAAGAAGCTGCTAGAGCCAGTTCCAGGAAAAGCACCCCGAGACATTCTCCCTCACTTGTCCCTCCTACACCACACTACCAACGGCCTACAGTTGCAAGTCAATCAAGGAGCTCTGAGTTCAATGAGAAGTACTCTTCAAAAAGGATGCCACACCTTTCGATTGGCCCAAGGCTCACTTCCTGTGGTTGACCCCTCTCATCACATACATTCATTGACTCCTCCTGCTGGTGAGGTCCTCCAGCTGCAGCTTGCACTACAACAAAACAGCCAGCAAGATTGGCACCACAACCACCTCTCCTGCGTCAAATTATAGCCACTCCACTCTCTCATCACGAATCCAACATGGAATCCATTCCATCACTGCTGTCAGTTCAGATTAGCCTTTCCCCAGAACCAAATACCTCCAACATTGAGCCACCATCACCACCTGGTCTCGTAGACCAGGCCCTAAGGATGGCAGTAGTTCTGGGACTCAAGGTGAAACAGTCCTTGGACACAATGGACGACCTGGTTTTCTACAGATTCCAAAGCCAAACTCCACCAATGACTTTGTTACCTTTCCTCCCATATCTGCTCAAAATTCTAAAGGCTTCATGGCAAACACCATCTTCTATCCCAGCAATCTCGAAGAAAATTGAGACCGGATGGATGACACAGACACTGGTAGTTATCTAACTACCCTCAAATAAACTTAGTATTCATCAAGGCATCTTAAACCTCTGGCTTCCATTCTGATCCACATAACAAAGAAGGTGAAAAGTTTGACTTTATTGGGAGGAAAACTAGATCCACGGCCTCCCTTTTAACCCGTACAGCCAACTACAGTACTGGGAGTTTTATCAAATAAACATTTGGAGAAAAGCAGCTCCCTTTTTCTTTAAACTTTCAGAAGAGGACCATTTAGCCCTCTCTACACTCAGCCAAGAAAACATCTCTTGCACACCATCAGACACAAATGGCTAAACATAAGGCCAACACAGTGGGAAAACTTTTTACCCACGCCATTGCCATCAGAAGGCATGCTTGGCTCAGAATGGTAGGCCTATCTATACAGGCCAGGAAAGTTATAGGAGACCTTCCATTTGATGAAATGGGACTATTTAATGCAGGGACTGATGAGAAATTGAAATGCGACAAAGTATCCCACAATACAGCAAAGTAATATGGCTCTCCCCAACAAAGTCAACATCAACGGTCCTTTTGGTCCTGATGGTACTCCCAGTCTTTTCATTCCCAGCCCAACCAACCACCTCAACAACAACAATGATCTTCTTCTAGCATCCTGGGCTCAGGGAATAGAAGATCATTTCAGCCTCAGCAACAATACCAACGTGCTGACAACATGCTGATGTGGCAAGACACATCAAAAAGTTGACGTCATGAAAACCAAATCTTACTCTTCTTTCGATACCACTGCCACCAACATCAGCAATCATCACCACTCGATACTGGACCAACCCACACCTTTCTTCAGAGACTGCCATGCACCATTTTACTCCATCTGGACCAGTATAACTTCAAATGCTTGGATGCATGAAATTGTCAGATGGGGATATGCATTGGAGTTTGAGTCCCTATGCCCCACTAGAGCAATACTCACGTCTCCAAAGTCACCACCACTGTTACCAGAGTTCAACTCCCTCATGGAAAAGGGCATTGTGGAGATGGTCTCAGAAAAAGGCCTTCTTCTCCTGCGACCTAAGCCCTTCAACCACTCTTCCATAAATTGGGCCACCAATCGGTAGACCTGTTTGTATCCAGCTCAAATGCCCATTTACCCTGCTTCTGTGCTTGGACACCTCCAAATCTATACCAGGGATGTCTCGGCAATGCCTTTCTCCTTAACTGGATGGGGCCCTTTTCTATGCCTTCTCTCCAATCCCCCTGATCATCAGGGTGATCACGAAAAAGCCCTACACAGTACGGCTTGTATCCTGATAACACCCGGATGGCCCAGGCAGTCATGGTACATCACCCTACTCAATGTGTCTCATGGCCATCTCCACCACTTCCCACACCTCATAGATCTCCTCTCCAGGTTGAATGGTCAAATTCTCCACCCTGATGTTCCCTCCCTGCAACTCATAATGTGGAAAATCAGCTTCTAGACTCTTTCCCTTTGCCAGTCAGAAATGTAAAGAATGAAATATATAAACCTTCGAACAAGAGATCATATTCTTACAAGTTAGAGCACTTCTCCACCTTTGTGCCAGAGGGATTCCCTATGAAGATGCCTTGTAGAACTTTTGGCCGCAATCTCGTGGCACTTACAACATCATGGTCAACCATCCTGCTTTACCCACCCTTGGATTAATACCTTCCTACAAAGCTATACAAATATTCACCCCCCAACAGCACCACTGACTCCCAGTTAGAATCTAGAGCTAGTGCTGTCACAGCTATCGGGGCCACCTTTCAAACCCATGGCAACTTGTGGCCTCTTCCTTTTCTCATGTAAAGTTGCCTTTCTGGTGGCCGTTATGTCAGATATAAAGACTTTAGAATTATCTGCCCTCTGAGTGGACCCTCTCCCCCTTACCTGACCTTCCACACGGACTGAGTGGTCCTTAAACCTTGCCCAAGGTTTCTTCATTCCATTTCAACCAGGACATTGTTCTGCCAGCATGGACCCAGAACCCGAAACTTCTCTCGAGCACAGATTGCAATCTTTGGATATTCACAGAACACTACTCTTCTATAGGAAGTGTACTGAATCGTTTTGACAGTTTAATCATTTTTCTCTCTGTTATTGTTATGGTTGAGCCTTATGGCTCCGATACTGGGAGACGTGATTAAACTCCTGTTTAATCCGGTTTATCTTTTGAACCACTTTTAGTATCAGCGGAGTTTTTTTTGTGTATCTTTTACACTGAAGGCAAGTGTTTGCCTAGTCTTTTGTTTCATACGGGCACTTTTTAGTTCTGTAACTTTAATAAACTGTGTTGAACTTTATCTGGTGGCGTTCTGTCTTTGACAGTTACACTGCCCCCAACCACAGGGCACCTGTGACATCCCGAAGACTATTGAAGTGGATAGCTTCCACCATCAAACTTTGCTACAAACTGTCCAAAAGGGACCACCTGTTGCCAATAAGTTCCTATTCCACCAGGGCAGTTGCTGTTTCCACTGCCTTCCTAAAAGGGGTTCCCTTAGTTCCAATATGTTGGGCTTCTATTTGGGTGAACCTCTTAAAATTATAGACTTGATGCCCGGTCATCTAGGGACACAGCATTTGATTGCTCAGTACTCCTTTCCTGTATTGCATAGATTTAGCTATACTTATCTTGTCAGTAACTGTTACGTAGATGTCTTTATTGCACAAATTTGTTTTGTACACTACTGCTAAATAACTCACTCAAAATGTTTGAGTTTATTGCACTTTATTGATGTTTTAATCATGCATTTCATTATGCACTTTGATCAACAGGGACCTCTAGTCAAGTGAAGGTAAACCAGTCATCTTTTGTTGAGGTCCGTGTTTATTAAAGTGCATAACCTTGATCAACACCTTGCCAGTCTCCTGCGTGACCATGAAGAGGAAGAACAGGTTGCTTACCTGTAGCTGTGATTTTTGAGTGATCATCCATGAATTCATACAACCCCCACCCCTTCTCCCCTCTGGGCAATACCACTTTCTTCAAAAACTGCAGTTGTGGCCATGGAACTGAGGAGCCGGCATCTTTTATGCCCAGGGGAGTGCGGGCAGGGTTACTGCCCAAATTCAAACTGCTAAAGCTTTTGGAAATTCCATTAATCTACTGCACAGGTGCAGTATAACCCAGATGCGTGAATTCACAGGTGACCACTTGAAGAAGAAACACAAGTTCCCAGAAAGCAAATCTCAGATAGATTATTAAAAAGAAATAAAGGCTTAAAGATAGAAGGGAGATCAGTTTTGTAGAACTTTGACATTAATACAAGGAGTGTCTGCTAAATCCTAGTAACCTATGAAGATGTATCAAAAGTTAAATAATGTGTTCAAAATGACAGGCCAAACAAGGCAGAATGCTGAATAAAAGGACTGTGGTGAGACAATGGAAAACCAGTCAAAAGTAGGTCACAATAATCAAGGCAGGAAAAGGCCAAGGTATGAAATGAGATCTTAGCAGAGGAAGCAGGAAAAAACAGGTTTGATTTTCACAATCTTCTAAAGATAAAAGGTATAATGACTTTGCTACAGCCACATTGTCAGGAACAAAAGACAAAAAGGAGTCAAAGATAAAAACTAGTGTATGTGCTCCCGTCACAGGATAAATAGGAATATTAGTAACAGTGATATGCTATAAGATGGATTTGAAGGGGAAAACAAGTTGTTCTGTGCGCCATGTTTAGGCAATGATGACGTATTCATTCTGAGAGAGCTTTAATGCATGTTGTGATATACTGTCAAAATAAAGATTTCTGGAGTGGAGAAGTAGAGATTATATAATTAGCATAAATATTATATTGAAAACTCTGTGTGTCGTGCAAAAGTGCACCTTCAGGTTACCTGTTGTCTTGTGGCTGCCTCAAGAATTTTATAGGGTTTTCTTATGCAAAGAGTACTTAAGAGTTGGATTTTCCAGTTCTTTCATCTGAAATATAGCCTATTCATCATTCATTGGCAGTCTCCCATCCAAGTGCTAACCAGGACCTTCTTTACTTCAGTCTTCTCCCAAAAGGAACTCGGTGTTCAACCTGAGCAACATGGAACACATGAAGCAATAGGAGAATTGCAGCCCGAAATAGGCAAAGAATAGTCCAGGAATACCTGGCTACTCTAAATGAATTCAAGTCTCCAGGGCCTGATGAGCTACATCCAAGAGTATTGAAGGAACCCTCAGAAGTCATTTCACAAACACTGGCAATAATGTTTGAGAATTCTTGGAGAACAATAGAAGTCCCAGCAGACTGGAGGAGGACCGATGTTATCCCTACCTTCAAGAACACCTTCCAGGTGTTTTAGACTTCAACTCCCACAATTCCTAATAGCCTACTGACTGTTAGGAATTGTGGGAGTTGATGTTCAGAACACCTGGAGGGCTGAAGTTTGCCCATTGTCAGGACCCAGGCTGCAGGGCACCAATAACCATACACAGAGGCCAGAATCTATCTAATATCTTTATTGAAGGAGTATATAAAGTTAATAAAAACAAGTGTAGAAAATAGTCCAGAGTTAGACCTTTCAGGAAAGGTCAAAATTAGTCCAAAGAAACAATGTCCAATATGAAATATTAAGGTCCAAAGTTGTAATCCAATAACCGAAACACTCACTTTGCCAGGCAAAGTGAGGGGAGATGACAAGGTCCTTTAATCCATAAAACTTGAGCGTGGCTATGGAGTAACTTGATACAAGGCTTGGTACAAGGTAGCAAGGAACGAGAAGCAAGGACAAGATCCGTGGAATTACTTGGCAAAAATCCGGGAAACAAGGCAAGGCTGAGTCCTGGCAAAACAAGGCTAAGTCCTAAGAAACAGGGCAAGATCCGTGGAGGTAAACAAGGCTGAAACGGGAACGAAGGCTTGGAAACAGGAACGAGGCTTGGAAACAGGAACGAGGCTTGGAAACAGGAGTGCGCTGTCCACACACAACTTACTCCCGTTGCTGACGAATTGACTCCGCAAGATCCCTCCGGGAGCAAGGAACCTAAATAGGCCTTGTTTTCCCCACCAGAGAACACTTCTCTGGGGAACCAGAAACGAAAGTCAATCTCTGTGTCCAGATGTATGACTCCCTAAAATTTCTCATGGGAACAGGCTTAATCATCTGAATGCTTTGCTGCTATTCTCAAACTCCTGCGATTAGCCTGTTGCACTCCTTTCTGCTGGAGATAATAATTACGGCGCGAAAAAGGGGGAGAACTCGACTCCGGGCTTGTTTGGGAGATTTCTGGAAGACAAACCTCCTGCAGGTGCAAAGGCTCAATTTCTGGCTGAAATGGTTCCCTTTCTGGCTGAAATGGTTCCTTTTCTGGCTGAAATGGTGGAAAACCCAAGTTCTCCTCTTCGTCAGTCACAACAGCACTAGGAATGGGACTACATGGCCCATGAGTCATCACACTATCCCCCTCCTCAAGCCCCCCCTCAAACTGGGACTCTCTCCCCGAGGCGCGAGGCCGCGGCTTGGCGGGATAGGTCTGATGGAAGCGGCGGGTTAAATCGGGGGCATGAACCGTGGAAGCGTCTTCCCAAGAGCGCTCTTCGGGGCCAAAACCCACCCAGTCAATGAGATATTGTAGGCGGCGGCGGTGAAAGCGAGAATCCAAAATGTCCTGAACCTCGAACTCTTCTTCTCCGTCCACTAAAACAGGGGCGGGGGCCGGCCGGTCTGCATCAGGGCGCACACCATCCGCCGGAAGAAGCAGGGAGCGATGGAACACTGGATGAATGCGCATAGAGCGCGGAAGTTGGAGTTTGAAAGTCACGGGGTTAAGTTGCGCCACCACTGGATAGGGACCAATGAAACGGGCATCTAGCTTCCGGCAGGGACGGTGGGAGGGCAAAAAGCGAGTGGACAGAAGAACCCGGTCTCCTACCTTGATTTCGGGGCCCGGCTGGCGATGTTTGTCCGCGTGGCGTTTATAATCCTCCTTGGCTTGGTCCAGTTGCTGGAGCAAAAGTTGTTGCACTGCTGTGAGTTCCTGCAGCCAGTCCTCTGCTGCGGGAACTTCTGAGGTTTCAATGACAGGAGGAAAGAAACGTGGATGGAAGCCATAGTTTGCAAAGAACGGGGTTTCCTTAATTGAAGCCTGGACCCCATTATTGTAGGCAAACTCCGACAGTGGTAACAGGGAAGCCCAATTGTCCTGTTGGTAGTTTACATAACAGCGAAGGTACTGTTCCAAGGTGGCATTGGTGCGCTCAGTTTGCCCATCTGTTTGAGGATGATGAGCCGAAGATAAACGAGAGTCTATGCCCAATAGTTTTTGTAGTGCCTTCCAGAAGCGAGAGGTGAATTGGGACCCACGGTCTGTGACCAAACTCTTGGGCAATCCATGTAATCTGAAAACATGTTGGAGAAATAGATCTGCAGTCTCTTTGGCCGTGGGAAGGCCTTCACAGGGAATAAAATGGGCTAACTTGGTGAAAAGGTCCACCACCACTAGGATCGTGGTGAATCCACAGGAAGGTGGTAGATCAGTTATAAAATCCGCAGAGATTATTTCCCATGGGTGGGATGGAGTAGGGAGGGGATGTAGAAGCCCTGAGGGCTTTTCCCTTCTTGTCTTGGAGCGCTGGCATACTGGGCAGGTGTTGACATATTTTTCCACATCCTTGCGGATCTTGGGCCACCAGAAATCTCTTAGGATCAAATGCATAGTTTTGAATAGCCCGAAATGCCCTGCTGGCTTGCAGTCATGACACAAACGAAGTGCCTTTTCCCTGCCCGGTCCTGGGGGGATGTAAACATGATTTCTATAGCAAAGCAGCCCATCCTTAAGCGAAAAGGGGAAATGTAGTCCTTGGCGAAGTTGGTCCTGCGCCCAGGCATCTACTTGCTGACTAGCCCTGATTTCTTGAGCACAAAGGGACCCTGGAGTAGAGGGAGTTGATTTAATGGGAGTGGATTTGGTGTTCCCCACTGTGAGCGTGGCAAAGTTCTCGGGTTGTAGCAGCTGGGACTCAAAGGTCTCCTTGCGTCCTGCAGCGTATTCCGGTTTCCGTGACAGAGCATCTGCTTGCTTGGTCTGGGCTGGGGTTACATAATGAATTTGGAAGTTAAAACGTTCAAAGAATAAAGCCCAGCGTTGTTGTCTCTGATTTAGCTTGCGGGCAGTTCTTAGATGCTCTAGATTCCGATGATCAGTATGGACTTCAATGGGAAATTTGGCCCCTTCTAACCAATGTCTCCAAGTTTCAAAGGCTGCCTTTATGGCCAATAGTTCCTTTTCCCAAATGGTGTAGTTTCTCTCTGGTGCGGTCAATTGACGGGAATAAAAGGCACAAGGATGAAGATGATCTCCCACCGGTTGTAGGAGTACAGCCCCAATTGCCACATCGGAGGCGTCCGCCTGCACGACAAAAAGGGTTTCAGGATCTGGATGCTGAAGGATTGGCTGGGACGTGAATAATTTCTTTAGTTGCTGGAACCCTTTCTCTGCTTGATCTGTCCAGCGGAAGGGCTGTTTCCCACGGATGCAGCTGGTGATTGGGTCAGACCAGCGGGCAAAATCTGGAATGAACTTGCGGTAATAGTTCGCGAACCCCAGGAATCGTTGCACCTCCTTTTTGTTGGTTGGCGCCCGCCATTCCAATACTGCTGAAACCTTTGCCGGGTCCATGGAGAGCCCTAGTGGCGAGACGCGGTACCCCAGGAAATCTACCTCTTGTAGATCAAAAGCACATTTTTCCAGCTTGGCATAAAGTCCATGATCCCGCAATCGTTGTAACACCATTCTGACGTGGTTCTCATGTTCTGATTGTGATCTAGAAAACACCAAAAAATCGTCCAGGTAGATGATCAAGAACCGATCTAGATAATCCTGAAAGATGTCATTGACAAAATGCTGGAACGTTGCGGGAGCTCCACATAATCCATAATTCATAACTCGGGACTCGAATAATCCGAATTTAGTCTGGAAGGCGGTCTTCCACTCGTCCCCTTCTCTGATGTGAACTAGATTATACGCTCCCCGAAGATCCAGCTTGGTGTAGACCTTGGCTCCTCGAAGTCGGTCTAGTAGGTCCGAGATTAAGGGCAGGGGATAGCTGTTCCGCTTAGTGATATTGTTCAATGCTCTATAGTCCACCACCAAGCGTAATTCCCCTGACTTCTTTTTCACAAACATCACTGGGGAAGCGGCTGGGGATTGAGAGGGTCTGATGAATCCCTTGCGAAGGTTTGACTCTATGAACTCCCTGAGAGCTTCTTGCTCCGGTTCAGTCAGGGAGTAGAGATGTCCTCGCGGAATCGGGGCCCCCTCCACCAAGTCAATGGCACAGTCATAAGGTCTATGTGGGGGTAATCTCTCGGCCTCTTTTTCATTGAATACATCCCAATATTCTGAGTACTTCTTGGGCAAGGTGATAATGGGTTCAGTGTCTGTGGCATGGCAGATCTTGGCTACGAGGCAATGGTTTTGGCAATATTTTGAAGCAAACTGTAGTTCCCTGTTGGACCAGGAGATGCTTGGGTCGTGAAGTGTCAGCCATGGAATACCCAGAATCACAGGGAAATGGGGAACCTCGGTAACAAAGAAGGAAATCTCTTCCATATGTTCCCTTATCCACATTCTGGTGGGTTCCGACCACTGACTTACAGGACCCGTCTTGAGGGGGCGGCCATCGATGGCTTGCACCACACGGGCGTTCTTGAAGTCATGATATTGTAATCCCAGAGAGTCGGCATACTCTCTATCAATGAAATTGTTTGTGGCTCCTGAGTCTATCATGGCATGGACCATGACGGGTCCTTTTTTTGCTGACCACAAGGTGACCACTAGAAGAAACAGGACCCCAGTTGGCGGCTCTTGAGTGGGTTTTTTGACCGGGTTGGCGAGCCTCTCTACGCCCGGTTGCTGGCTTCCCCCGCCGGCTGTGCGCCTGCCGCCTCAGACGTCTTCGTCTCCGTGGAGGACGCCGCCGCCAGACGGGTGGCGGGCTTCCCTTTGGCTGGGCACTCTCTGGCAAAGTGGCCCCCGTTTCCGCAGTACCAACAGAGATTTAGGCGTTGGCGGCGGGCCTTCTCGGCGGCGTCTAACCTGGGACGCACATTGCCCAACTGCATCGGCACCTCCTCGCTCCCTCTGGGGTATGGGGCTGGTGGCGGGGGTCTCCATACTGGACGCGGCTGAACGCCGGTGGGAGCGGGAGGTTTCACCCCAGCTCTACCGCTCTGGCCTCGGACCCATTGTTTTCTGTTGGCCAGCATGACTTCAGCCCGTAAACATTGATCAATGAGTGCTTCAAGAGAGTGGGGGGGATCCACTTTGGAAATTTCCTCCAACATCTCGATGTTGAGACCCTCCCGGAATTGTCCTCTGAGGGCTATATCATTCCATCCGGTGCTGTGGGCCAACACTCGGAACTCGGCTATGTACTGGGACAACGGTCTGTCCCCCTGAGAGAGGCGCCGGAGTTTATGGCCGGCTGCCTCCAAATTGTCTTCGATCCCCCAAGTCGCCTTAATGTGATCCAAGAAGTGTTGCGCTGATCTTAGATGCGGGGAAACTTGGTCGAACAGTGCCGTCGCCCAGTTGGCCGCTGGCCCGTCTAAAAGGCTGTAGATCCACGCCACTTTGATGTCTTCTTGGGGAAACTCGGCATTGCGGGCCTCTAGATAAGCCTGGCATTGACGACGGAAAACATGAACCTTAGAAGCTTCTCCAGAAAACTTGGTTGGCAATGCCAGGGCTGGGAGTCGGATTCCGCGTTCCTTCAACCCCTTTATTTCTCCCTCCTGCGCATTGAGTTTATCGCGGATGCGGTCCACTTCCTCCTTGTCGATGGTGTAGCTGAGTGGCTGGCCTCCCGGTCCGGCTCCGGTAGACATTCTGGCCTAGGTTAATTGGTGCTTAGGGTGGCGGAGTCAAACTGTCAGGACCCAGGCTGCAGGGCACCAATAACCATACACAGAGGCCAGAATCTATCTAATATCTTTATTGAAGGAGTATATAAAGTTAATAAAAACAAGTGTAGAAAATAGTCCAGAGTTAGACCTTTCAAGAAAGGTCAAAATTAGTCCAAAGAAACAATGTCCAATATGAAATATTAAGGTCCAAAGTTGTAATCCAATAACCGAAACACTCACTTTGCCAGGCAAAGTGAGGGGAGATGACAAGGTCCTTTAATCCATAAAACTTGAGCGTGGCTATGGAGTAACTTGATACAAGGCTTGGTACAAGGTAGCAAGGAACGAGAAGCAAGGACAAGATCCGTGGAATTACTTGGCAAAAATCCGGGAAACAAGGCAAGGCTGAGTCCTGGCAAAACAAGGCTAAGTCCTAAGAAACAGGGCAAGATCCGTGGAGGTAAACAAGGCTGAAACGGGAACGAAGGCTTGGAAACAGGAACGAGGCTTGGAAACAGGAACGAGGCTTGGAAACAGGAGTGCGCTGTCCACACACAACTTACTCCCGTTGCTGACGAATTGACTCCGCAAGATCCCTCCGGGAGCAAGGAACCTAAATAGGCCTTGTTTTCCCCACCAGAGAACACTTCTCTGGGGAACCAGAAACGAAAGTCAATCTCTGTGTCCAGATGTATGACTCCCTAAAATTTCTCATGGGAACAGGCTTAATCATCTGAATGCTTTGCTGCTATTCTCAAACTCCTGCGATTAGCCTGTTGCACTCCTTTCTGCTGGAGATAATAATTACGGCGCGAAAAAGGGGGAGAACTCGACTCCGGGCTTGTTTGGGAGATTTCTGGAAGACAAACCTCCTGCAGGTGCAAAGGCTCAATTTCTGGCTGAAATGGTTCCCTTTCTGGCTGAAATGGTTCCTTTTCTGGCTGAAATGGTGGAAAACCCAAGTTCTCCTCTTCGTCAGTCACAACAGCACTAGGAATGGGACTACATGGCCCATGAGTCATCACACCCATGTCTGTTCTAGACCAAGGGAAGTCTATTCTGCTTTAGTCAGACACCTGGAATACTGTGTCCAATTCTGGGCACCACAATTTAAGAGAGATATTGACAAACTGGAAGGTGCCCAGAGGGAGTGATTAAAATGATCAGAGGTTTGGAGACCATACCCTATGAGGAGCGGATTAAAGAGCTGGGTATGTTTAGTTTGCAGAAGAAAAGTTTGAGAGGAAACATAGTTGCTATGTATAAATATTTGAAAGGATGCCATAAGGTAGAAGCAGCAGGCTTGTTTTCTGCTGCCCTGGAGACTAGGACTCAGAGCAATGGGTTCAGATTATAGGAAAGGAGATTCCATCTGAATATTAGAAAGAACTTTCGTGAGAGCTGTTCAGCAGTGGAACTCTCTTCCATTACACTCTCAGAGTGTAATGGAAGCTCCTTGGAGGCTTTTAAACAGAGGCTGACAGATGTCCATCTGTCAAGAGCAATTTAATTGCGCATGGCGGGGGGTTGTACTAGATGTCTCATGTGGTCTCTTCCAACTCATTATTCTATGATTCTATAACTGCTTAGTTCCCAAGAGCAGAAGGGACCTGTTGTCTTTAGGGCATAGGTCCATATGAATTGATCATTTACATTGCTTTTTTATTTTTTAAGCTATCGTACAATTTGTTTTGGTTTTAAAATATTCAGAATCTTAAAATGCTGGTAGTATCATGTCACATGACGTGTATTAATCTGCAGCTTCTAAAGAGCACAGTGTGCAGAATACTTGTCACTTGAATCTCAGTTTAATGAAATTTCCTTTTGGCTCTGACTCCTGTCCTTGCCATTATTTCAATAGTGTTCATCCCTTTAAGTGCTTTCTGTGTCAGGCTCCAGGATCTCCTATGTAAGCTGATCTATGTTTTGTATAAATGTTTTGGCTGCTGACCTAGACAAGAACACTTGCATTAGCTACATTGATCAATCTACATTTACTTTCTCTCATATTGTAGACAATTAATACTTCATTGTAAAGACTCCCTGGTGCACTTGTTTAGAACTAGATCACTTAACACAGGAACCGCAGCAGTTCCACACAAAAGAGCTTGGGGATAGTAGGGCTAAGGAACGAGAGAAAGAAAGCAAGAAACGAAATTGCATCCATAGATCAAGTTAATTTGTACTTCAGTAGTCAGGCATTCTGCCAGATATCTTCTGCAGTAGCATTGCAATCTCCTGTAACAGGCATCGAGATGCTGTATACATAGTATATTTGTTTCCATTTATTACATGCTGTGATATCAAACTTAAGGAATATATTCTAAAATTAATTTTTAAAGGCTTTTATGGACATATTTTTCAAATGTTTATTTTTGAATTAAAAATTAAACTATTGTACCTTAACAAACACATAGAGAGTAGATTTTATAATTCACCAGTGTGTTTAATAGAAAGAAAACACTTCGTGTTTAATTGTGGGGCCTGGTGTACCTTTCATATGTCAAATTACATTTGTGTTGGCATATATAATGAATGGCAATAATTCATTAAGTTATTTAATTCTGAAATACAAGAAAAGTTGTACTTTAGTTTTGTCTTGATGAAATCATCCTGTGAATCATCATCCCTTAAAATAATTTATCTCTTTCAATGTATAGTGAGATTTTGGAAAATATATTTTCTGTTTGTCATTTCAAATTATATTATTAGACAGAAAATTACCTGCCTTCTTTGTTTTTATGTGAAAATTAGACAAATAATATCAGAATACCTGTACATTTAGGAGATGATATGGGTGTCATTTGCACTACCCACGTAGGCCACTGTAGAAAGTGATAAGTGGCTAAAAATGCTGCACAGGGCTGATCCAAATTAACCTGGGACAAAGCTGCTTAATCTGGCTAAACTAACTGGGGGGGGGGGGGTATAACTCCTGAAACAGGAATCAGGTTTTCTCCTGAATTAGGTATAGCCCAGACAGTTGCAGCCAGTTGCTCTTCGTGCACAGGCACGAAGATGCTGTCCTCTCCTGCCACCTTTGTGTCACTGCTGGCTATAGCAGTGAAATTGCCACCTATCTTATCCTTGGGGGGTCTTCCTTCTCTCAATCCAATGACCTGCAAGAGAAGCTGGGAGGAGGGAGATGGGGGCTTCCCCCCCCCCAACCTTCTTCACAAGACCTAGTAGAAGGAAAGATTCCAGGGGATAAGGTAGGTAGCCATCTCGGTGCTTTAGCCAGCAGTGGCAGGGGAGGGGTGGGAGTTGAAATCCTGCCCAGGGCCGCCAAAACATTTTCAGTATGGTTGGGTAGTGGGGAGTTCCTGCTGACTCCACAGAAACTCAGAGAGCTGCTGTCAAGCCACAAAGTGGGCCAAACCCAACCTGTTTTACTTGTCAGTGTAGAACCATCTTGTTGCTGATCTCACAGAGCCTGATTCAGTATTTAGGTTCTGCAACTTCCTCTTGGCATTTTTAAATCTATAAACATTTTTCTACTTCCTCTCTATTCCTTTTATTTTTTGTGTTCTGTTTTTAGTATAAGCCTGGGGACACAGTTTATCTTTTAAAAAAAAATCTGCCTGAAAAGTGCTGTGAAAGCTTCTCCAGCTGAAGAGTGGAATAAAAGTGCTTTAAAGTAACTAAATGAATAATAGTTCAATATTGGTTTTAAAAATCCTATTCTCTAGCTCTTGAGCCTACCTTCCCTAGTTAATTACAAATGTGCCAATAAACTTATACTTTTATATGAGGATCTTTATTGTTTGTTTTAAGAACAATATACTAAAATTAATTTTTTCTTGGATGGTAAAAATATATATAAATATTTATGATGCAGTGTTCTGTTTCTCTCTCATTTCTTTCAATTATTTAGCCTATATTTGCAAGTGCATTAAACTGCACTGAATGCAGTCTATATTTGCAAGCTCATAATAAGTACTTTTTAAAGAATGGTGTTAGTATAGGCACAAATCTGTGAAATGCAATAGTACTGGTTATTTTTTTTTACTATCTGTTGTTAGATGAAATAATTCTGAAGCTATATTATACTGATGGTTTGCAAATACCTAGGAGTAGAGAGACATTTTGTGACAAGTGTATTATGTAAATATGTAAGTCGCAATCTGAACTTAAGGACAGATCAATTCTAGCATAAATTCATGTAGTATTTTCTTGTGGATTTTTTATTAGTGTAGCTCAATATGTATTGATCGCAGGTTAATATCACTTAATATGAGTAGAGCAACTTATGTATGTTTGGTTGGTTTGGGCCAAGGATAATTGCTAGCAACTCTTTCTCCCAAATCGTATAATTTTGTTCAAACGCAGTGAGTTGTCTAGAATAGAAACCACAAGGTCTTAATCTACCAGACGGGTCCTTCTGCGAGAGTACTGCTCCCAGAGCATAATTAGAAGCATCTGCCTCAACAATGAATGGTTGGTTCACATTCGGATGTACTAAAATGTTCCCATTCTGAAAACTACATTTCAGTTGTTCAAAAGCCTTCTTGGCCTCCATAGTCCATTCGAATGGACGCTTCTTTTGCAAGAGTTGGGTTAATGGCACTGTCAATTGTGCAAAGTGCGGAATAAACTCCCTATAGTAGTTGGCAAAACCCAAAAACCTTTGTACATCCTTCTTGGATGTTAATTCTTGCCAGGTATTGACAGCGTCCACTTTTCCCGGGTCCATTTTCAGTTCCTTCCCAGATATAACATGTCCTAAAAACTCCACCTCAGACACATGGAAAACACACTTGGAGGCCTTAGCAAATAACCCATTTGCTCTGAGCCTGGACAACACTTGACGCACATGTTCCCCATGTTCGCGAGCGTCTTTCGAAAAAATCAATATATCATCCAAGTAAATCACCACAAATTTGTCTAAAAGGTCCCGGAACACATCATTAATAAATCTTTGAAATACCGCTGGGGCATTACAGAGCCCAAACGGCATTACTAAATTTTCGTAAGCACCGAAACAGGTGTTAAACGCTGTCTTCCATTCGTCCCTTTCCTTTATACGCACCAAATTATAAGCCCCACGCAGATCTAACTTCGTAAAGATAGAAGCTCCCTGAACCCGAGACAACAACTCAGGGATTAGAGGCAAAGGGTACCTGTCCCGAACAGTGTACTTGTTTAGCACACGGTAGTCGCACACCAGTCTCAAGTCGCCTGTCTTTTTTGCCACAAAAAAGACTGGAGCGGCCGTAGGCGAATTAGAAGGTCTAATGAAACCCTTCTGCAAGTTCTCATCTGAGTATTTTCTTAAAGCCTGTCTCTCAGGTACAGTAAGCGCAGACAACCTGCCTGCAGGCAACTTAGCACCTTCCACCAATTTGATCGCACAATCATAAGGCCTATGTGGTGGTAATTTATCCGCTTCCTTTTGGCAGAACACATCCCAGAAGTCCTGATAACAAGATGGAACTCCCTCCATATCCCCACCAACTTCATTTAGTGTTAAACACACCGGCGGGTCCAAACTGATAGTTCTGCGTACCCAATCCACCCGAGGATTGACCTGTGCCAACCAGTCCATGCCTAAAATGACATCATATCTAGGTAGTGCAGTGACATCAAAAGTTAACATCCCCTTCTGCCCTTGCACTTGCCAGGTTACACCCGCTGTTTCTTGATCCACCATCCCGGAATGTAACAACCTTCCATCAGCACCCTCCACCCAAGCTGTGACTTTCTTCTTCACAATTGGAATTTTATTCTTCTCCGCAAAGCTTTGGTCCACGTACGAAACTGTAGCCCCTGAATCCAAAAATGCCTGGGTACTGTCACGACCCAGGTTGCAAAGGCACCAATAACCAAACACAGAGGCCAGAATCTAACTATATCTTTATTGAAGGAATATATAAGGTTAATAAAAGCAAGTATATGAAATAGTCCAAAAGCAGACCTTTCAGGAAAGGTCTAAATTAGTCCAAAAAACGTTGTCCAATATGAAATATTAAGGTCCGAAGTTGTAATCCAGTAACCGAAACACTCACTTTGCCAGGCAAAGTGAGGGGAGATGACAAGGTCCTTTAGTCCATAAACTTGAGCAAGGCTAGGAAATAACTCGATACTTGAAGCAAGGCTTAAAACGTGGAACAAGGTAACAAGGAACAAGAACAAGATCCGTGGAATAACTTGGTAAAATCCGTGATACAAGGCAAGGATTGGTCCTGGGCAACAAGGCAAAGTCCGTAGGTAAACAAGGCTGGGAAGCAAGACGAAGGCTGGAAAGCAAGGCAAGGCTTGAGCAGGAGCGAGGCTTGAATCGGAGCGCGCTGTCCAGACACAACTCGCTCCGTAGGCTGACGAATTGACTCCGCGAAGTTACTACGCGGGTAAAACACCTAAATAGAGTCTAACTTTCCCGCCGAAGCAGTTCTCTGGGAATCAGAACCGAAAGCTAAAGTCTGAGACCAGATGTGAGACTCCCCAAAGATTCTCACGAGAAGCAGTCTTAATTGGCCACATTCTTAGCTGCAATCCTCGCACTCCTGCGCGAAGCTGATTCCAAACTTCTCTGTTGTTTACAAAACTCCCGGCGCAAGAACACGGGAGAAGTAGGCTCTGGGGTTGTTTGACATACTTCTGGGAGACAACTTTCTTGCAGGTGCAAGGTTCCCAGATCTGCCTGGGAAAGATCTGGCTGAGAGGAATCCAGTTCTGACTGGGAAGGTAAAAAACCCAAGTTTTCCTCCTCATCAGGAATTACAATGTCCTGAGCAGGACTACAAGGCCCATGGGTCATCACACTATCCCCCTCCTCAAGGCCCCTCCCAAACTGGGGCCCTCTCCCCGAGGCGCGAGGTCGCGGCTTGGCGGGATAGGTCTGATGAAAGCGGCGGGTTAGATCAGGAGCATGGACTGTGGAGGCGTCTTCCCAAGAGCGTTCCTCAGGGCCAAAACCCACCCAGTCAATGAGATATTGTAGGCGGCGGCGATGAAAGCGAGAATCCAAAATGTCCTCAACCTCGAACTCCTCCTCCCCATTCATCAAAACAGGAGGGGGGGCCGGTTGGTCTGTATCAGGACGCACACCATCCGCCGGAAGGAGCAGGGAACGGTGAAACACTGGGTGAATGCGCATTGAACGCGGAAGTTGGAGTTTGAAAGTCACGGGGTTTAATTGCGCCACCACTGGATAGGGGCCAATGAAACGGGCATCTAACTTCCGGCAAGGGCGGTGGGAGGGCAGAAAGCGAGTGGACAGAAAAACCCGTTCTCCTACCTTGATTTCAGGGCCCGGCTGGCGGTGTTTGTCAGCGTGGCGTTTATAGTCCTCCTTGGCTTGGTCCAGTTGCTGGAGCAAAAGTTGTTGCACCGCTGTGAGTTCCTGCAGCCAATCCTCTGCTGCGGGAACTTCTGAAGTTTCAATGACAGGGGGAAAGAAACGTGGATGGAAGCCGTAGTTTGCAAAGAACGGCGTTTCTTTTGTAGAAGCTTGAACTCCATTGTTGTAGGCAAACTCTGACAGTGGTAACAGAGAAGCCCAATTGTCCTGTTGGTAATTTACATAGCAGCGAAGATACTGCTCTAAAGTGGCATTGGTGCGCTCCGTTTGCCCATCTGTTTGGGGATGATGAGCTGAAGATAAGCGAGAGTCTATGCCCAATAGTTTTTGTAGTGCCTTCCAAAAACGAGAGGTGAATTGAGATCCACGGTCTGTGACTAAACTCTTGGGCAATCCATGTAGTCTGAAAACATGTTGAAGGAATAGATCCGCAGTCTCTTTGGCCGTGGGGAGGCCTTCGCAGGGAATGAAATGGGCTAACTTGGTGAAAAGGTCCACCACCACTAAGATCGTGGTGAATCCACAGGAAGGTGGTAGGTCAGTGATGAAATCCGCAGAAATTATTTCCCATGGGCGAGATGGGGTAGGAAGGGGGTGTAAAAGCCCTGAGGGCTTCTCCCTTCTTATCTTGGAGCGCTGACATACTGGGCAGGTGTTGACATATTTTTCCACATCCTTGCGGATCTTGGGCCACCAAAAATCCCTTAGGATCAGATGCATGGTTTTAAATAGTCCGAAGTGTCCTGCTGGTTTGCAGTCATGACACAGACGAAGCGTTTTTTCCCTGCCCGGTCCGGGTGGGATATAAACATGATTTCTATAGCAAAGCAGCCCATCTTTAAGCGAAAAGGGAAAATGCAGACCTTGGCGAAGTTGGTCCTGCGCCCAGGCATCTGCTTGCTGACTAGCCCTGATTTCTTGAGCACAGATGGGTCCTGGAGTAGAGGAAGTTGAACCAATGGAAATGGATTTGGTGTTCCCCACTGTGAGCGTGGCAAAGTTCTCGGGTTGTAATAGTTGGGAATCAAAGGTCTCCTTACGTCCTGCAGCGTATTCCGGTTTACGTGACAGGGCGTCTGCTTGCTTGGTCTGGGCTGGGGTCACGTAATGAATCTGGAAGTTGAAACGTTCGAAGAATAAAGCCCAACGTTGCTGCCTCTGATTCAGTTTGCGGGCAGTTCTTAGATGTTCTAGATTACGATGATCAGTATGGACTTCAATGGGAAATTTGGCCCCTTCTAGCCAATGTCTCCAAGTTTCAAAGGCTGCCTTTATGGCCAGTAGTTCTTTTTCCCAAATGGTGTAATTCCTCTCTGGTGTGGTTAGTTGACGAGAGTAAAAGGCACAGGGATGGAGGTGATCTCCCACCGGTTGTAAGAGTACAGCCCCAATTGCCACATCAGAGGCGTCCGCTTGCACAACAAAAGGGGTTCCAGGATTTGGGTGCTGTAGAATTGGCTGGGAGGTGAATAGTTTCTTTAGTTGCTGGAACCCTTTCTCTGCTTGATCAGTCCAGCGGAAAGGCTGCTTTCCACGGATGCAGCTAGTGATGGGGTCGGACCAGCGGGCAAAATCTGGAATGAACTTGCGGTAATAGTTCGCGAACCCCAAGAAACGCTGCACCTCTTTCTTGTTAGTTGGCGCCCGCCATTCCAATACTGCTGAAACCTTGGCTGGATCCATGGAAAGCCCTAGAGGCGAGATGCGGTAACCAAGGAAATCTACCTCTTGTAGATCAAAGGCGCATTTTTCCAGCTTGGCATAAAGTCCATGATCCCGCAGTCGTTGTAACACCATTTTGACGTGGTTCTCATGTTCTGATTGTGATCTAGAAAACACCAAAAAATCGTCCAGGTAGATTATCAAGAACCTGTCTAGATAGTCCTGAAAAATGTCATTGACAAAATGCTGGAACGTTGCGGGGGCTCCGCATAAACCGAAATTCATAACTCGGGACTCGAATAATCCGAATTTGGTCTGGAAGGCGGTCTTCCACTCGTCCCCTTCCCTGATGCGAACTAAGTTGTAAGCCCCCCGAAGATCCAGCTTGGTGTAAACCTTGGCTCCTCGAAGCCGATCCAGTAGATCCGAGATTAAGGGCAGGGGATAGCTGTTCCGCTTGGTGATATTGTTCAATGCTCTGTAGTCCACCACCAAGCGTAGTTCCCCTGACTTCTTCTTCACAAACATCACTGGGGAGGCGGCTGGGGATTGAGAGGGTCTGATGAATCCCTTGCGAAGGTTTGTCTCTATGAATTCCCTGAGAGCTTCTTGCTCTGGTTCGGTCAGGGAGTAGAGATGCCCTCGCGGGATCGGGGCCCCCTCCACCAAGTCAATGGCACAGTCATAAGGTCTATGTGGGGGTAATTTTTCGGCTTCTTTCTCATTGAATACATCCCAATACTCGGAGTACTTCTTTGGCAAGGTGATGATGGGCTCGGTGTCTGTGGCATGGCAGACCTTGGCTACGAGGCAATGGTTTTGGCAATACGGTGAAGCAAACTGCAGTTCTCTGTTGGACCAGGAGATGTTAGGGTCGTGGAGAGTCAGCCATGGGATTCCCAAAATCACAGGGAAATGGGGAACCTCGGTAACAAAGAAGGAAATCTCTTCCATATGTTCCCTTATCCACATCCTGGTGGGTTCCGACCACTGACTTACGGGGCCCGTCTTGAGGGGGCGGCCGTCTATGGCTTGCACCACACGGGCATTCTTGAAATCATGATATTGTAATCCCAGAGAGTCGGCATACTCTCTATCAATGAAATTGTTGGTAGCTCCAGAGTCTATCATGGCGTGGATCATGACGGGTCCCCTTTTTGCTGACCATAATGTGACCACGAGAAGGAACAGGACCCCGGTTGGCGGCTCTTGAATAGATTTTTTGACCGGGTTGGCGAGCCTCTCTACACCCGGTCGTTGGCTTCCCCCGCCGGCTGTGTGCCAGTCGGCTCAGACGCCTTCGTCTCCGTGGAGGACGCCGCCGCAAGACGGGCGGCAGGCTTCCCTTTGGCTGGGCACTCTCTGGCGAAGTGGCCCCCATTCCCGCAGTACCAACAGAGGTTTAAGCGTTGACGACGGGCCTTCTCGGCGGCATCCAGTCTGGGACGCACATTGCCCAACTGCATCGGCACCTCCTCGCCTCCTCTGGGGTATGGGGTTGGCGGTGGGGGTCTCCACACTGGACGTGGCTGAACGCTGGTGGGAGCGGGGGGGTTTGCCCCGGCTCTACTGCCCTGGCCTCGAACCCACTGTTTCCTGTTGGCAATCATGACTTCAGCCCGTAAACATTGATCAATGAGTGCCTCGAGGGTCTGGGGAGGATCCACCTTGGAGATTTCTTCCAGCATTTCAATGTTGAGACCCTCCCGGAATTGTCCTCTGAGGGCTACATCGTTCCAGCCGGTGTTGTGGGCCAGCACTCGGAACTCGGCTATATACTGAGACATAGGTCTGTCTCCTTGGAAAAGGCGACGGAGTTTGTGCCCGGCTGCCTCCAAATTGTCCTCGATTCCCCAAGTCTCCTTGAGGTGGTCCAAGAAGTGTTGCGCTGATCTTAGGTGTGGAGAGGCTTGGTCGAACAGTGCCGTCGCCCAATTGGCCGCTGGCCCGTCTAGAAGACTGTAAACCCACGCCACTTTGATGTCTTCTTGGGGAAACTCGGCATCACGGGCCTCTAGATAAGCTTGACATTGGCGACGGAAAACATGAACCTTAGAAGCTTCTCCAGTAAACTTGGTAGGCAACGCCATGGCCGGGAGGCGGATTCCGCGCTCCCGCAAGCCCTTTATTTCTCCATCCTGGGCGTTGAGTCTGTCGCGGATGCGATCCACCTCATCCTTGTCGATGGTGTAGGTAAGCGGCTGCCCACCCGGCACGGTTCCGGTAGACATTCTGGCCTTGGTTAATTGGTGCTTATGGGTGGCGGAGTCAAACTGTCACGACCCAGGTTGCAAAGGCACCAATAACCAAACACAGAGGCCAGAATCTAACTATATCTTTATTGAAGGAATATATAAGGTTAATAAAAGCAAGTATATGAAATAGTCCAAAAGCAGACCTTTCAGGAAAGGTCTAAATTAGTCCAAAAAACGTTGTCCAATATGAAATATTAAGGTCCGAAGTTGTAATCCAGTAACCGAAACACTCACTTTGCCAGGCAAAGTGAGGGGAGATGACAAGGTCCTTTAGTCCATAAACTTGAGCAAGGCTAGGAAATAACTCGATACTTGAAGCAAGGCTTAAAACGTGGAACAAGGTAACAAGGAACAAGAACAAGATCCGTGGAATAACTTGGTAAAATCCGTGATACAAGGCAAGGATTGGTCCTGGGCAACAAGGCAAAGTCCGTAGGTAAACAAGGCTGGGAAGCAAGACGAAGGCTGGAAAGCAAGGCAAGGCTTGAGCAGGAGCGAGGCTTGAATCGGAGCGCGCTGTCCAGACACAACTCGCTCCGTAGGCTGACGAATTGACTCCGCGAAGTTACTACGCGGGTAAAACACCTAAATAGAGTCTAACTTTCCCGCCGAAGCAGTTCTCTGGGAATCAGAACCGAAAGCTAAAGTCTGAGACCAGATGTGAGACTCCCCAAAGATTCTCACGAGAAGCAGTCTTAATTGGCCACATTCTTAGCTGCAATCCTCGCACTCCTGCGCGAAGCTGATTCCAAACTTCTCTGTTGTTTACAAAACTCCCGGCGCAAGAACACGGGAGAAGTAGGCTCTGGGGTTGTTTGACATACTTCTGGGAGACAACTTTCTTGCAGGTGCAAGGTTCCCAGATCTGCCTGGGAAAGATCTGGCTGAGAGGAATCCAGTTCTGACTGGGAAGGTAAAAAACCCAAGTTTTCCTCCTCATCAGGAATTACAATGTCCTGAGCAGGACTACAAGGCCCATGGGTCATCACAGGTACTAACTGGTCTCTGACCCATTACACACAATTGTATGGCCACAAACACATGCTTATTCCCCCTAGGCAATTGCATCATAGGCCCTAATGCGCTGGATTCATGGCGCATTAGGGCTGCCCTTTTCCCGGCAGCTGAGATGGTTTTAGAGTGCAACCATGAGCAAAATGCCCCCCATTTCCACAGTACAAACACAACCTTAATCGTCTGCGTCTGTCTTTCTCCTCTTGGGACAATTTGCGTTGCATCCCAAGCTTCATGGGTTCTTCCCCAGAGCTCACAGAGGCACTAGCATGATACTCCACTACTGGAGTCCCACGAGTCTTCTTTCTGAACTCCATTCGAGCCTCTATCCTACAAACTTTGGTTACCAGCTCATCCCAATTTTGAGCTGGTTCCACACGAGACAGCTCATCCTGTAAACATTCATTCAACCCAGCAGTAAAAACCAACATAAAAGCATGTTCTCCCCAGTCCAGTTGATGCTTAAGCAAATTAAACTTATTCAAATAATCAATTAAAGACCCTTTACCCTGCTTTAACCGATATAAAGCCCAACCTGCATTTTCCTTTTGTAAAGGATCTCCAAACGTCTCATTAAGAGCTGCCTTAAAGTCCACCAAATTATTCTTAATTGGGCTATTGCCCCTAATTACATTGACTGCCCAACGCCCCGCTGGCCCAGTTAATAAACTTAAAATAAATGCAACTTTGTTAGTGTCTGTAGGAAACGAAAGATCAGATATTTGCAAAAAATATAAGTCCACTTGAGCCAAAAAAGTTGGTAGTTTTTCTCTGGTCCCGTCAAAACGTTCAGGCACAATGACCTGTCCTTTAATCTGCTGTGCCCTCTTTAAGGCTACCAATTCCAATTCCAAAGCGGCCAGCCTGTCGTCCAACCCAGCCATGTTGACTTGGCTCTCTCTGTTGTTGTTGTTTAGGCGTGTGGCAATCTGTCAAGAGTCAGACGCCAGTTAACATACAAAACAAAGTTTATTCCGAAGATAAGCCAAAAAATAACATAAACACAGGAAATATCCTTGAAACACTTCACTTTTCAGTGTTTCGAGAGTAGATTGGACAATAATAACTCAAAAACAAGCCACGCTATTTTCCCATGCTGGCATTCAATAAAAAACTAAATAACGCTTCAATTCAGCTTTGGAAAACAAATAAGTTAATTGCTGGAAAATAAACAAACTAGAAAAGCAGTAAAGCTGCTTCCACGGTGCAGATAAGCCGAGAGCCTCAAAGGGATGATGAATAGCCGTCGTCAGAAGAATCCAAGGTCAGGTCAGGAGGCAGCAGAAATTCCGAAAGACAAACCAATAGTCAGAAGCCGGGAGTAGCCGTCAGTCAGAGGGCGTAGACAGAAGCCAGGTCAAATTCAATCCAAAGTCGGAAGAGGGTGCAGTCATCCAAAACAGGTCCACGATAAGACACAGCGAGAGCCAAGCTAGATGATATCAGCAGATTCAAATCATAGTCCAAGTTCAGCCTTCATGGAAACACAGAGATCCCAATGGCGCCTCAGCAACACCCTTCCTCCTGGGTGACCAAACACTCACACCCAAACACCAGGTGTCCCAAATCTACTCAGAGTCTGAACTCCACACAGCTAGAGCTCGTGGATCTGGAGTACCTAGCAATTTGTCGGAGTCCCAATCATCCTGCCCACACTTAGCCCCATGAACACTTAAAGAACCATCCTCCCTTCTCCAAGCATCCCAATTGGGATCAGCTCCTGCAGAAACCCCAGGTTCAGAAGTATCCATAAGCCCCAAATCCCCAGACATCTCCGGTGGCTGTGCCCATTCAGTGCCCGCTTCCCCAGCCACCACCTGTTCCTCAGCATCCATCTCCCCATCTGAATCTTCCTCAGAAGATCCCCCATATAGCTCTCTAAGTCGCTTCCTGCGCAACTCCTCCAGTGAACCCTCATCACGAGGGTTTTTTCTTCCTCTTCGAATTCCATCACCATCAACCATAATCCCCGAAGGCGCAGTCACAACACAATTTTTTAATTAGTGGGATTTCCCATTAGATGCCTGAATCTTCCATCTGGAACTCTTTTTTTTGTTTTCATAGAATGAACCAGTTTAGACATACATTCTTTACATGTAACTGAAATGTAGATGTGCAAAATGTATCATGTGTTAGATATATGTGGAATAGGTAAACCTTTTCTTATGCATTTATTTGTTTCAAATAAATGTTAGTTAAAAATATTAAATAAGCACATTTATTTCCCTTTTGGATGAGAAATGATGGAACACAGATAGCAGCAAATCATGTTTATCTAATGTATACAAGAAAACAGAAGCAGTTTTTAGATGTATGTCTATGACATGACAACCTAAAATCTGAACTAATCTATTAGTGGCCTTGAGTATAGAAAACACTTTTTATACTCTGATCAGTTATTAGTCTCACTCAAGGGCCTTGGGCAAGGTAAACCTAACTGAGATTCAAAATTAGGATAAATGCCAGTATAGATTCCTTGAAGCAAAAGCAAAATAAAGAGGCCACGCATATTACAACAAAGGGATACATTTACATAGATAGTATGGTATGCCACAAGCAAAGTGCTAGGCACACACAGATCCTTTCCCACTTTTCCAGTAGCTATATCCATGTCCACTATGAAGTTTTCCCCCAAAGAGGAGGCAGGAAATTTTTTGAGTAGTATCCATGTTGCTGAAAGTGTTTCCTTCGGAAAGAAAAATACTCTCCACCTTTTCAATGAAGCTCTTGAACACATGCATGCCCCTTGTTTGATCCTAGCTATTATACTTCACAGTGTAAATAATTTGTCCCCACATATGAGGCCAAATTATGATGGCAGTTCTTTCCCCACTGTGGAAGAAAATGAATATTCCTCTCCAGTACTCTCCCCATATATAAATGTTACAAAGTGTTGCTGATGAGTTATTTTGCGGGGGTGGGGGGGAGCATTCATTTTATCCCTAAAATCCTAATTGTCCAAGAAGCCCATGGATGTGAGTAGGATTTGCACACAGATAGAAATCCATTTGTTTTTGTCTGTAGAATAGTTTCCCCACAACAGCTCAAGATATTAAATATCAGAAAAATGTACAAATCCTTGCTGATCTATTATTTTTTCTGGTAATAGGAAGAAATGTGTGTGTGTGTGTGTGTGTGTGTGTGTGTGTGTGTATATATATATATATATATTCCCAGGTTTTACATACATTTAAAACTTGGCAATTAATAATTCCAAATATTTTTCCACCTCTAAGTAAAAGAGTCATGTTTAGGCTCAAGGGTTGATCACTTTGTGAACAGAGCAAGTATACTTCAGAACAAAAAAAATGTGCTTTGTTTGTTTCTAAAGGTACGACAGAGCGGGTGTGTTTGATCCAGGGAACAGTGGAAGCACTAAATGCAGTGCATGGATTCATTGCTGAAAAGATTCGAGAAATGCCTCAAAATGTGGCCAAGACAGAACCTGTTAGCATCCTGCAGCCTCAGACAACCGTCAATCCGGACCGCATCAAACAAGTGAGTTTTGGTTGAGAAAAAATAAACTGTTTTGTATAATAATTATTTCATAATATCCCTAAGAGAATAACAAGAGTGTCACGCTCATTCAATACCTTTGACTACATTAGCATGACTAGGTAACTCAAACTGTTCCTCAAGCTATGAAGATTACATGATTTTGAGGATAGTCTTTATTTCTAATATTCTGAAATTATTTCTTGGCATTGGCATCAGCAGATTGAAAACCTTCAGAAAAAAAACAGCTTTGTCTGAACAATTGTTTCAGTTATTGATTGTAAGAACTTCCCATCAGCCACCCAGTATGAAAATGTAATCTTGCATAGACTTATAAGGCTGTTCACAGCCTCCAAAGTTTATTAATCAATATTCCTGTTTATTATGCACTATACATGTTCTAGCTACAAGGCTATGCAATATCATTTTCAGTGTGTGCATACACATATCCCATGTAAAGGTATAAGTGTATGCCTATCTCCAAACATTTCAAACTGAAGCATGTTACTCAAAACCTGAATTTGTCTCCATCAGAAAAATTATGTGCTAATTAAAAGTATTTTATCTTAGCTGATAAATTGGTCGTTCTCACACTCTGTGGTGAACTCAGAACCTAGGCAGTATGGGACATTTAAAGAGGGGTCAGAATGAGAAATATGATATTTCCATCTTCCTTGCAGTCTTCTTAGGCTGAATATAGTAGGTGAGAGGAGAACTCTTTGCAATATGGAAACTATTTTACATATAATACAAAATAATTCAGAGATAATGCAGAAGTAAGTCTTACAAAAAGGTGTCTGTCTTAACATACTAAATAGGACATTCTCTGATTGGAATTTCCGGTCAAAATGATTTATAGTTAAAATGATTTATAGTTAAATCATTTCAATTTCAATTCATCCTTGTGAGTAATATTAAAATATCTTTATATAACAGCATTTTTGCTTTCAGTGAGCCTTTAAATATGTTAAATGTCTGTATTTAAAATATTGTGTTTTGATGGTTTGCTATCTTTGCAAGTCAAGTAATACAGAAATGGGTAAAAGAACCCAAGATGGTGTGGAAAAATAGTATATATCTCTTTAAAGATTCTGGGGTACATAATGTTTAAATAATGTCTTTGTGTAGCCTATTTGCTTGTTTCAGCTTTTTGCTCAGGATCATAATTGCTTGTTTTAATTATACATGATAATTTTACTTCAAGTTTTAATATCTTGCTCACTTTGTAAACTAGTTTTAAAATGTCATTACAAATATTCCTCAATAAGTTTAATTTTCTGTCATTTTCTTTTTAAATAGTTTGAGTTTTCTAATGTTTTATAAATCTGTATAAAATAAATAAGGAAGCTATCTAGTTGGATCTTTTATTTTGATTGATCAATTTCATTAATAAACTATGGATTTTAAATAGTTTTATTAAATTCAAACAAATTGATCACATTTATACATAATTACTAGCATCAGTATTTTGAAAATCATAATTTCTAACATTTTATGCTAAGAAGATAAACACAGCAGCTACCTGTTTCATTCTGAACTGTTTTATTATTTCAAATTATGGCTAGAAGTACCATTCCAGTTTTTGCCTTCCTAGGAACAATTTCAATTGTAATAAATAAATATATGTATTTCCTTTGACAAAGAAAATAAATTTGAATGAAGACATGTTTCCAGTATGGTTTTCCCCATTCTTCTATTTTATACAGTAATGTACTGTAGTTTATAAAAAGATATATTGAGTACTTTTTAATAGAAAAGGTGAGAATGGAGAAACATGGTAGACACTTATATTATTATTTATTGTATACATAAAATGGGTAGAGAGAAGCTGTTTGCTTTCTCTCTAATATAGACCTGGGAACACCTAGTGCAACTAAGTAGTAGGAGTCAGGAGAGAGAAATTAAGTGCAAGCTCTCCCAGTAATTCTATTTATAGGATTTTGTACAAGTACTGTATATAAAGACAGCATTACAGTATTCTCTGCCAGAGGCTTGGGCAAATAGGAAGATGGCCAATGAGAACTACTATTCACGCGCAATTTCAAGAATATTACTATATTGCAGTTACAGAGGTTGTTTTTGACCTCATGTCTTACTTGTAGAGTACCGGAAAGATACCTGGTCACTAATGCCTTTGTCCTGGTACAGCAAGGTGCTCTACTTATGCTAATTTTGTACAGGTTGATAAATTCCTCATACAGTCCAGGAAGGTGCATTTACAATTTCCATTTTATTAAGAACAAAGAATATTTCTATTACAATCTAACAACAAATTATGGCATTTGATTCTGGGGAGAGACAAGCCAGGGCTCCCGAGTGCAGGCACATTTACATTAGATGCCCCTCCCTATGTTTCTGAAGATGTTGTAAACCTATGAAGAGAATGTATACAGTAACAACAAATGTACATTGTGGAAGGCTAGAAATTAGAATATGTAGCAGCCTAGCAAAGACCAGAATCACAAATTGAAATAATATGCTACTTGCTTTTTTATTATGAGTGGAGTTCAGCCTCAGTAAAGACGCAAAATACAATTTTACTGGAAATTACTAGACTCAGGTAGTTTTTTATCATCTGAGATGATTATAAAACTTTCCATCTGTTTCAAATAAGCTATTCCGAATTCTTATTTAAACTTAAAGTAGGTGACGATATGAGACCAGAAAGAATAACACATCTTCTAACCCATACATGCTTGATGAACTCATTTTAATCTTTGTTTGAATTGCAGAAAGAGAAACTTTAAGTATTTTAAGTAGTATCTAGCTACGAATTTTACAATATTTTGCATCATTAACATGCTGTGGCTGGAAAACAGATTTATCATCCTTCATTTTTTCTTGTTCAATGAAAAATAAAGATTAAGAATCAAAACCAAATGCATTGCAGTCAGCATATTTCACGCAAAAAAGTGTTGCGAAGTTTATGTATCTTTACAAATGAGATATAGTAGAAAACACCTATCAGTTCTTTACTGTAGGTTTGCTTGAAAGCCGGTAATAAATCGTGAGTAACTTCACAGATAATACAAATGTTTTAAAATTTATTTTTAAAATAAATGAATTGTATGCTTACTAATAACTTTCAGGATCTCATTACTGAAGCCTAATAATGTTCTTAATATATCTTTGTATATAATCATTTAAAGTTACTACATTTTTCCACTCTTCTCTAATAAAACAAAATTTCCAGTCATGTGTCAAAAACATTGAAAAATAAGGAACAAACATTTATCTTTTTTTGAAATGCAATACAGGTGATAGATTTGTTATAAGTAAAAATCTTTCAGAAGTCCATAACTATTAGATCTCACTAGGGGCACATTTACACTGACCATGTGATCCGGGACAAAAGCGACAGAAGAGGAAGTGAATTGAATGTACACTTGATCAAATATCAAGCACAGGAACTGGGTCGAGGCCTAGGCCTGAGAGTTCGCCTTCGATCCGGATCCAGTATTCATAGTTTCATGATGATGGAGAATTTTTTTTTTCAAAGCCACCCCAATACACATGTTATGGAGCTCCCATCCCCTAGCTATGCAGCGGTGGTTTACACATACATGTTCTGATGAGTATTCTAGATTATATTTTGGAGTATCCCGTGATTTTGCTTATCCCAGTGTAAGACCTCTAATATGCATTCCTGCCTGCATTCACATTGTACATCATTAAAACACAGTGATTTTGAAATGCCTTCCATCTACATTAAGTGATCAGTGTAGATGTGATCTTGGACAAAAAAGTATAGGTTTTATAATAAGTATGAGGGTGGATTTTAACAGCTTTTATGTAACACTTCCTCTTTAATACACATTTTAATTATTTTATGTTACTGCAACAATATTTTAAAGAATTTAAAACAATGTGTTGTCGAAGGCTTTCATGGCTGGAATCACAGGTTTGTTGTTTGTTTTCCGGGCTGTATGGCCATGTTCCAGAAGTATTCTTTCCTGACGTTTTGCCCACATCTATGGCAGGCATCCTCAGAGGTCATGAGGTATATGGAGAAACTAAGCAAGGAAGGTTATATATCTGTGGAGGGGAAAGAATTTAAAACACTTGTTTTCTTGTCAGTGATACCTCATATTTCCCGTAACTCAAATAATAACCTTTTCAGCAAACATACATCCTTTTATTTTATCTACATTTGCCTTTGAAGACCTGGATTCTGTGTAACTTTAAAGCCAGGACTTTTTCTGTTTCATCTTGCATCCATGGTTTTTTCTTAAAGCCCCCAACCAGCTGCCTGGTGTTACATGTCATCCTCTTGTTTGTAGAAGGAAGAACCTCTACTGTGCCTCTGGAATACCTAATTCCTGCATGTATTCTTCTCCTGCTCTTACTGTCTCCTGGTTTGGGTTCACCTGTTAGTTTGTTTACCCTATTTATACCCCACCTTTCTTTATCCCGAAGAAACTCAAGACAATTATTCAATGCCTGAACGAAATACAAAACATTAATCTTAAAATAAATTGAATTAAATTTAATGCATATTAAACATTTAAAAACATTACATTTAATATTAAAATCATAACATCCAGTAATCGTAGTCTAAGGCTGTTCCGTTGCACTAATTCCAAATATATTATTGCACTGCAATATTCTCCAAAAGCCTATCCCAGAACCAAGTTTTTACTTTCCTTCTGAAGGCTAAGAGGGAGCCACTAATGCCACTAGGGAGGGAGTTCCACAGCCAAGGGGCCACCACTGAGAAGGCCCAGTCTCTCGTCCCCGACAGTCGTGCTTGCTTGTTTGTTACAATAGCCAAGGTTTTGTTCTTGTTATTTGTGTTTTCATTTTTGGACGAGGTTTTTGCTTGCTTTTCTTCTGATCTCACTCCATACTTCTGTTATTCTAGATACTTCAGTTCCTTGCTTACTACTCTGACATCTCTCTGTTTTCCAGTGAACTCACTGTCGCTGCTCAGTTTCACTCAGAGATGTCTTTTATTAACATTATAATAATAGTAATAATATTTTATTTATATACCACCCTATCTCCTCAAGGGATTCAGAATCTACATCCCTGCCTTTTAATAAAACTGGCATGTTATGTTTCAAATTTTTAGCTTTGCGGCCTCTTTGGAAGAATATTGCAGCTATGGCTTTGCCAATTACATCAAAAAGTTTACCATATTGACAGATAAAACACAATAATATTTTAACCACTCTACTACACTATAGTGTTACGTTGTTGTTGTTGTTGTTGTTGTTGTTGTTGTTGTTGTTATTCAGTTCACGTATGTTTTATCTTTCCCCCTAGAACCAGGATTCAACACAGCAGTGGTTCTCAACCTGGGGTGAGATGTTTTTGGCCTACGACTCCCAGAACTCCCAGTCAGTTTACCAGCTGGTAGGAGGCAGGTTCCTAATGGGGGATTAGGCCTTTCTCTCCTCGCTCTCTCTCCTCCAGTTTTCCAGGGGATAATATGGTTGCTATGCCTTTGCCCCAGGGATTCATCCTACGGTTTGTGTAGTTTTTGCCCCTAGAATTTATTGACAGGGATGTCCTATCAGAAAATGCATGAATGCCTATCAATTAGTGCAAATTCCACAGATTCAATTGCCAGGATATGTATTTCCTATGGATAAGAAGAGGCACCTAAGTTTTCAACCCAAATGGTTCAGTAGATTTCCCTGGTTAGCTTACTCATTTCATCTACAAGGTACACTCTGTACGTACTGTGTGGTGTTTTGGGGAGAAATTAGGGTTAAGGTGGTCATCAGCAACTTGATGCATTGGTTGCTAAACCATTTGTGCAGTGGAAAAATGCATAAAAGTTTTCAATTGACACCAAAAAAACAGTACCATCAGAGCAACTTGTGCTTGGCTGAAGACGTCTTGCTAATTCACAGGGGAAAACATCCTGATATAACCCATCATCACGATAAAGGAAAGCAGAAGAAACCAGAAATAAGCTAATTGTGGAAACTGGCTTTTAGAAGGAGCAATGTTTCAGGATGTATTATCTGTGAAGAACCTTTGCACAATGATGGTAATTTCAGGACCTTGTTGAGATCTCATGCGATCAGAAGACATTGACCTGAAAAGTCATTTTGAAACTGCAGCTATGAATGCCCAATATACTAGACATCAAAGGCAAAATAAACTAATAGATATTTGTTGTAACAAGAAAGTAAAAAATTGGTGAAAGACACAGTGCATCACAGTGTTTCTGTTTTGGCAGATGCAATTTTGAATGTGAGTATCTTAGAACAGTCATTGCCCTCAGTAAGGTATGTTGATGTTGGAGTTGCAGGAATAAGAGAAGACTAAGCTTTGTGAAGAGAAGTGATATGATGGGTGGAGGACTTGCAGGCATTATTTTGAAAGTTGGGCTGAACCTACAATACTTGTGTGGACAGGGACATGATGGAGCTGCTAATATGAGGGCTCATATTAGTGGAGAACATGCAATTATAATGCAGAAATATCTGATGGCAGACTACATCCACTGCAGTACTCATTCACTAAATCTAGCCTTAGCAAAGACTTCCAGCATCCCACCTGTCCAAAACTGCCAAGGAACAATATTATCTATTTGCAGTTTCTTTAGAGCATCATTAATCAGACTGGAACTGTTGAAGAAAAATATAAAAGACTGTTTCTCTGAATCAAGAACAAGCAACCTGTTGGTGCTTTGTGAAACCTGTTGAATTGAGCGACATGATGCAGTTTTATGTTTTGTTGAACTGTACAGTGTGGTGGTGAGAACACTTGAAGAACTAAAAGAGAGTCCTCTATGGAACAACGAGGCTACTTCCCATGCTGGACACCTTTTTTAAAAACTGTTCTGAATGCTGAATTTATAGTTACCATACACATCCCAAGAAAGCTTCTTTCATCAGCCCTTCAGCTTAGCAGAACATTACAAAGAGTAGATATGGACATTTTTGGTAGCCTACAACATGTCGACAGACTCTTAGAGAAAGCTAGGGAGATGCACACAGAATTTGTGAAGGAATTTCAGGAGATCTTTGACACAACAGGATCAATGATGGTGTTTATGGGTGGAGAAGTTAGTATTCCTTTAATCTGTTCAAGGCAACCTTGTAAAAGCAACATGCAGGCAATTATACTAACACCAATGAAATATTTAGCTAAATGTGTACATCGTATTTCTGGACTTCTGCAGCTTCAAGAAAGGTTTACAAGACATAGGGATGAAGTTCAGAACCTGCACCTGTTCCTCCCTATTAATTGTGGCCATTTAAAATCCAACTCGAACAAGTGCACAGAATTTTACAATGAATGCCTTCAAGATACTGACACATTGATGGAAGAATTTGATCTGTGGTGTAGAAGATGGAAAAATATTGCACCTGCAAAAAAATCCATCAAATGCACTAGAAGCATATCTTGTCTGTGATGGACAGATTTTTTCCAAATGTGAAGAAACTTATTCAGATTTCTACAACATTTCTAGTGTCAACAACTACAAGTGAAAGGTTGTTTTCAATTCTGAAACATTTGAAAACATACATAAGAAGCACAATGGGGCAAAAAAAAAAAAGACTGACTGGGCTTGCACTCTTGAGTGTTCATCATAGTTTCTCCATGGAACCTGATTTCTGTCAAAGTGTATTGACATAGTTTTCAAGCATTTCCAACAGATATTTGGTATTCTTTTGTAACCACTAAATTAAGAGTCCTTTCAGTTTGTTTAGACTTTAAACTTTGTAACTAAAATAGAAAATTGATTTAATTAAGTCTATACAAAAATATAGAATAAATCATATAATTTAAATTATTTCGTGTTATAGAGCTACACTTCATGATTTGCTTAAAAATGTTTCAACACCCTCCCCCCCCCAAAAAAAAAATGGCTACGGCCCTATTATAAGGTATATCTGAAGGCTAGAAAAGTGGAATCTGCCCGAGAGGTGTCACAGTATGGTATAGAATATACATTCTTCCTTCTGTTAACACTTTTTAAATCATTATTTTTCTTACTACCGTGTTTCCCCGAAAATAAGACAGTTATTACTTTTTGCTCCCAAAGATGCTCTAGGTCTTATTTTCAGGGGATGTCTTATTTTTCCATGAAGAAGAATTCACATTTATTGTTCAACAAAAAAATGAACATTTATTATATACTGTACAGTAGTTGTCATCACAAACCAGCATAACCAGACAAACTGTGAATCCTATCAAGAATTTCTTGTTACTACCATTATTTCCATGTACAACACTATGGTACATACATTTACCGATCCTACATGATCTAGTGTTCTGTTTGACGGGCATGCTTCCAAACAAAAACTTTGCTAGGTCTTACTTTCGGGGGAGGCCTTATATTTAGCAATTCAGCAAAACCTCTACTAGGTCTTATTTTCTGGGGATGTCTTATTTTAGGGGAAACAGGGTACTTAATGTTGAAATTAACTCACTGCACGTCTTGTGGTTTACACACTGGCATTCCATCACCTGAGAAATTAAAACTGCAGACCAGAAGTATTTCGTTGATATTTGATAGTCCCATATTTAAACTGAGAACAAGGAACTGATTAAGAGAAGAATAATGTTCATATACATCCTATTGCAATGCACAATTTTATCAGTCTCGTATTATTTGCTAAGGAAGGAACTAGTTTGAGTAAAAAATCTGGCTGAGACACAGAAACCTTAATTAGATTACTTCTATCTAAATAAGAATGCCCTAAAAATTGAATTATCAGTTTCCTCTTAAGTGTGTTCACATATACAGTACTTTCTTTTCAGAATGCAGTATGTCTCAGCAACTGTCTCTTTGTATCTTAATTGCCCATCTACTTAGATTGCAGCATGAAGAGACCTGTTAAAAGTTTAGCTACTGACTAGGAACATACAAATGCAATATTTATAACACATCTATGAAGCTTTCTAATAATATTCTCTGACAACAATAAGTCTTTTTGAGTGTAAAAATTATCTTGAGTGAAAAGTCCAAATATTTTTATTTAGTATAAATGAAACATAAAAAGCAAACAATTGTACTTGTTATTGAAATCTAATCTCATTGTATTATTTGAGTAATGTATTGTTTCCATTCTGTTACTTGAAAAAAAAATCCCAGTAGGATCTCTTTAAGATGAACTGAGTTCCATCTTTCAAGAATTATAAACAACTAGTTGAGGCTGTTTTAAAAAACCTTAAATGTCACAAAATAACAAGAAAAATAAAAACAAAAAATTAATAGGCAGTGGTGAATTAATAGGTAAAGGTTAAGGTTTCCCCTGACGTTAAGTCCCGTTGTGACCGACTCTGGGGGTTGGTGGTCATCTCAATTTCTAAGCCGAAGAGCCGGCGTTGTCCGTAGACCCCTCCAAGGTCATGTGGCCGGCATGACTGCATGGAGTGCCGTTACCTTCCCGCCGGAGCGGTACCTATTGATCTACTCACATTGGCATGTTTTTGAACTGCTAGGTTGGCAGGAGCTGGAGCTAACAGCGGCCGCTCATGCCGCTTCCGGGGTTTGAACCTGGGACCTTTTGGTCTCCAGCTCAGTGCTTTAACGCACTTCGCCACCGGGGCTCCCGTGGTGAATTAATAACCTTGCTCAAATTATCCTAAACGCAGCCGATCAGAAACACAGCAGTAGTTAAAAATTCAGTTAAAAACCTAAATTATTAAAAACATTTCTTCATGGTTCCAGAAACTCTTAATAATAAAATCTAGGGGTATGGAGATTTAGTGATTACTGCTCCATGAATTTCACTATTGAGTGAACTTCAGTGAGTAGCAGAACCAAGAAATGTTTCAAGATGACTACCCGTGGCCAGAATCCAGTTATATATTTCTGCTGAATTCCACTACTTCCAGGGGGAACAATGCCTGCTTCTTCTAATAGCTCCCTAATAGCTGCTCCACAACACTGAAAAAGCATCTGGATCAGGTTTTTGATAGCATGGAGTTATGCATATTCAGAGAAAGAAAATCCAGATTCTGCTGCTGGATATGTCATTTGATTTTGACTAGTCTGTTGCTTTACTTCTTCGCTATTTAGTTGTCTGATCAAAGTAAGGCCCCTTCTACACTACCATAAAAATCCAGATTATCTTCTTCCAACTGGATTATATGACAGTGTAGACTGCTTTCGGAGTGTGTGAGATATGATGAAGGAATAGCATCTATATATTAAGTCTTCTTGCTATCCATAAATGAAATTTTATATTCAGTCATGTCAATGCTATAGTTACCTATGGTATTATCAACAACAAACATTAGTTAATACATGTGAATGTTAGGTACGACATTACATATCATCAGCTGTTAAAAGTTTCAAGGTAGTTTTTCTGAGGCAGAATGTTGTACCCCTCCATGCTATATCCTTTCTCTGCCTCTAATGGGAAGATAAAAGATTTCAACAAGCACTAATGCTCTTTTTTATTGTTTGTACTGTAGACTGTGACTCTGGAGAACTGCACTCTTTGCATAAGTGCTTTTTTCTTTCACTTCAAATAGTAATGGCCATGAATTTCAGGATCGCTAGCTATGATATCTTAAGAAGAAAATTCTAATGCCTCCCTTCTCCCCGTGCTTCCTTTCCCCCCTGCTGTTCTGATACAAGAAGTTACAGATTCCTTGGCATTATCTCTATATTTGTGAAGTTACTGTAGTATCATTTTGTAAGCACCTATCAGTAATGGTAGAGTTGTGTAATGTCTTTGTTTTAATAAAAGCAAGAAGGTGAGGAAAAAAGGATGTACAAATGTTTGAACTTAAGCCTTTCAAGCTATCTCAGAAGATTAGAAAGGTTTCACTAGGGGAACTGTTTTAAGTCCAATTAAAAACTAAAAATATAAAGGCATACCTCATTTAACAAAGTGCGTATATTTCTGGGCATTACTTTTTTCAGCAAAATATTTGGTACCAGAAATATGGGTAGGTTCATATACCACAGAAAAGAAAAGAAGAGGGCAAGGAGGAGGAGTTCAAAACTACTAATATGCACATGAGGAATGAAACAACCAAGTCAGGTAAGCTTTGCCTAACGGCACATCTACCCTCATCAGTGTTGTCAGAAGGGGCCCAGAACAGTGCGAGGTTGGCCAAAAAACTTGCCCCATGCTACTCAAATTAGGGGGAATAATCTGAATTCTATCCCAGAATTTAGAGTATTCCCTGACTTTGGGCTTGTGTAAACAGTCAGGTTAATTTTCGAATGGAACCAGTCAGAACTGCCCTTACTGCCATCTTGTGTCTCCTGGGCTTAACTTGGCTGGAAACATGGGATGGCACTTGCTGCCCCCTCCCATCCTCCATGTTGCAGTGGTCCCAGTTGTTGTACCGTGTGATGGGGCAATCATGAAAAGGATGTGGAACTCCTCCTCCCCCCTCCTGCCTCCTTGTTAGCCTGTTGTCCCAGCTAATGTCACTGCATGAGACAGACAACAGGTAGGACCCATGCCACAGCTAAGACCGCCTGAACACAGAGGACAGGAAGGGATGGTATGTCTGTCCAGCAGTGCCAAAATGCTTTTGGCTATTAAGCAGTCAGGGCTCCCTTCTGCTTTTGTAGCAGACAGGGAACAGGAGGCCTGCCTGATCAATTCTGGGGCCCCTTCAGCCTTTGCCACATCGGATTGGCCCTGATAGAGTGGGTCAGTGTAGACCCACATTAAACATTTTTCTTCCTCTCGCTACTACCAGTACCCCCCTCCTCTTTTCTTGCATTCAATGGCTAAGAAAGGCCAAACAACTAATAATTCAATCTATTTGCATCTGTAAAGGCAGGCGTCATACACAGACTACATAATACATCCACTGAGCGTGCATGCATCTACACTGTAGAATTCATGCAGTTTGACATAATTTTAACTTCATGGCTCAACGCTATAGATAAAATCATGGGCATTACAATTTGACGAGGCAACAGCAGTATTTGGAAGGGAAGGCAAATACCTCTTATAAATCCAACTCCTGTAATTTCATAGCATTGAACCATGAAAGTTAAAGTGGTATTAAATTGCATTAATTTTTGAGTGTAGATGCTGACTTGTATAAAATGAAAAAAGCGAACAAGAAGGAAGGCCATAGAATTCAGTCTTTAAAACAAATTCCTGCAATTCCCGTCTCAGACAATAGACAGAAAAATATAGTGACAGTCCCAGAAGATATGTTCTACAGTTGGCGCTGCACATTTGTTGGTTAAAATGTCCTTTCTAGTAATTTCTGAATTCTCTAATGTGAGTCTACGGTCTACTACTACCAGGAGAAATTCCTAGGTATAACATGTTAACCATATGAACAAATAATCAAATCTGCAAAAGTTGACCACAGAGCTGTGTTGGGAGGATTTAGAGATTCCTTGAGATGTGTTCTCTCGGGTTTTTTAGTTCACTGTTATTCCACATTTGCAGGGATCCTGCATCCTAACCCCAGCAGATGTGGAGGGCTGGTTGTATCTCAAACCTCACACATGTCACAAAAATCAGCTTGTGTGTGTCCACAGATTACTACATAGCACTGCACATCACAAAACACTGCACATGTTGTACAGTGCTTTGTGAGCATCTAAGAAAGACAAGCCTGTTTCACTCAATCCCATTGATTAAATACTTAAAAGTCCCTCAAAGGAAAACCCAGTAACAAGTAATTTCTAATTGTCACTGTCTTTGCCATTTTGTACATACCTTGCTTTTGTAGGTGCTCAAGAAAAATATATATTAAAAGCTCAGTTCTACAAAGCATTTATTGTAGTAGAATCTGACATAGCTTGAGATAAATCCCCATTAACCAAACTTCCCATTCAACTTTCAAACCCCAATCATTATGTTATTTCTAACTTGCTTCGGTACCCAGTGATGCCCGGGTTTTCAATGTTATGAATGGACCATTAGAAACTGATGCAGATCCATGGCTGATGGGGTTAGCAGTAGTCTCTGGATGAGGGTGAAGGTACTATAAACCCCATTGTCTGGTCCATCCTCCTCTAAATCTAACCAGGATGTAAAATGAGTCATGGGGGGCGGGTCTGTGTCCCAAGTTTGGTCCATATTCATGACTGATGGGATTATCAGCAAACTCTGGAAGTGGGTGAAGGTACTGTAGATCCCATTGTCCATGATCCATCCTCCCCCAAACTTCAGCAGGACCCAAAGTGGGTCATGGGAGGAGTCTGTGTCCCAAGTTTGCATCATATCCATGGCTGAATGTAGGTGATGGTACTGCACATCCCACCATCCATGGTTCATCCTCCCCCAAACCTCACTAGGAGGTAAAGTGGGTCATGGGGGGGATCTGTGTCCCAAGTTTAGACCAGGTTTGTCCTTTTGGGTTGCAGTGTTCTGTGGAAGTGGGAGCCCCTGCCAGAAATATATAATATATTACTGGTCACAAACATTGATTTTTATATGATAGATAGATAGATGTCATCCCAACATAACCAAGGGTGGTTCACCCGTTAGGCCAACTAGGCGGTTGCCAAAGGCGCCATGCTCTGGGGGGGGGGGGCGCAGTTGAGGCACCTCTTGAGGCATCTCCAGTTGAGCAGCTTCTTGTCTTTTTTTTTCTTTTTTCCCCTCCCCGCTGGGAGGGGGTATGCCCTCCCACGTGGCACATGCATGCATGCATGCGCATGCACCCCCGCCTCCCAGACCCGTTGCCAGAGGCAGGCAGGCGAGGAGGGAGGTGTGCCTCGAGGGACAACAAGAGAGACCTTCACCGGCGCAGACAATGGCAAGGTAGGGATGCTGCCAGCGCAAGGAGGAGGGGGGCAATGCTGCCCACTCCCAGCCAGCCCTGCCCCCTTCTCCTCGCACTACAGCATCCCAACATTGCCATTGCCCACGCCGGTGAAGGTCTCTCTTGTCCCTCGGGGCGCACCTCCCTCCTCGCCTGCCTGCCTCTGGCAGCGAGTCTAGGAGGCGGGGGTGTGCGCGCATGCATGCATGCACGCACATATGCGGGAGGACATGCCCACTCCCAGCCACCGCCCCTCCTTCTCCTATGGAGCCTGGTGCAGACAATGGCAAGGTAGGGCCACCGTAGGGCCTAGGGGCCTGGCACTGCCCACTCCCACCCAGCCCCGCCCCCTCCTCCTTCTCCTATGGATCCCAGTGCGGACAATGGCAAGGTAGGGATGCCGTAGCACGAGGAGGAGGGGACGGAGTTGGCTGGGGGGGGGGCGCCAAAATTCTGTTCGCCTACACATGAAAATTACCTAGGGCCGGCCCTGCACATAACATATCCTCTATAGAAGCTGGAAAACTAGATGGGGTTTCTGGGAGTTGTAGGCCAAAAACACCTGGGGAACCCAGGTTAAAAACCACTGCTTTAGAGGTCTTTTATCAGACAAACCAACCCTTACTGACTTCATTAGGCTGTGGTCATAAATACAGTTGGCTTTCCTTACCCATGAGCTTTGTATTCATGAATTCAACCAATCAATTTTAAAGAGAAAATACATCCCAAAAACAAACTTTTCTGTAGCCTCTTGCCTTTTTACAAACCCTCAGACTCTCCAGCAATCATTTTGAATTCTACACCATTTTTAAGGGACACCACTTTACTATTCTATATAACAAGGCTTGTATTCATGGATTTTATTAGGGTCCTCGAACCAAACCCTAGTGAATAACAAGGGTCCACTCTACTGTGTTGCTGAAGTTAAGGAGATGGGATGATCATTAACTTTCCTTGATATCATAGCTGTTGAGGCAATGAGTAAAAGATAATTGTGTCAATTTACCACACTTCCTTTCTGAATATCATCTTTCAAGGACAATGATAAACATTAGAATATCAGTTAGTCTTCCTGGACAGAATAAGGAGGAGTAGGGTTTAAAACAAATACTTAAAAAATAATAATCATCATTTACAGAGACTGGATGATTATAAGAGCAGCTAAGAAATGAAATTAGCAATTCTTTAGAGATTTTGGGTCTCCTTCCTTAGAGTTTTTAATATAGGAGACCATAGATTCGTAGAGTATCCTTTTTAATTGTAGGGACATTATTCGCAGACATCTTACTGCAGACAGAGTGTCAGTTTCATATCAATAATGCATTTCTGTTTTCATTTGCTGTAAGAATAAACAGAAATAGCACGGTACATTTTATGATTAATTTCAGATAAAGTCACACAAACCAATTTGCAATCATTTCTGTGTTTGTTCTTCGGCTCTAGGTTTTATTTGGTTTCTTAAAAACTGAAATGTTAAAAAGAGGCAGGGATCAAACACCATTGTTTTATGGCTACTTCATACATAGCGAAAGCTACATTGCTACTCACAAATAAATGCTTCTGACAGTGGCATTCTCAAGAACTGTTTACATTTGCAAACTGTAATATGAATCAACCATGTCTGGATTTGTATCACTTTGGATATATACTGATACAGTAGAGTCTCACTTATCCAACATAAATGGGCCAGCAGAAGGTTTGATAAGCGAAAATGTTGGATAATAAGGAGGGATTAAGGAAAAGCTTATTAAACATCAAATTATGTTATGATTTTACAGATTAAGCACCAAAACATCATGTTTTATAACAAGTCTGCCACTTGTTTGGGAGTGTGGCTGCACTTGTGTTGTTAATGGGTGTGTTGGCCCTCTGCACATTGCTGCCTAGAGAAACAGCTGTGGATCTGGGCGGGGGCAGACTGCATTGGATAATACAGAATGTTGGATAAGCAAGACTCTGCTGTACCTATATTTACATTATTTCCAAATATTTAGTTATGTTTAATCTGCTCCGACATAAGAATAAAGTTAGTTTTGTGGTGTATAGTTATCATAGTACAATGCTTAAACTAGTCAAGGAATTTTTTAAAATGGAAATTGAAATAGGTTTGCCTTACTGGAGTAATGATATAATCATACCATATTGGAGAACTGGATATGTATTTCATAGCCATACATATTTCATTAGCAAATATTTTAAGTTACTATACTGCATATTTTAAGAAACACATTGAAACACTCAAGCTCTTCATTTCAAATGCATATTAATGGTATATTGTAACAACTTCTCTTTTTATTTGAGTATTGTAGTCAATGAGAAATGTATTACTGCACATCTATTATGTTTATTAATTGTAATTCTATCCTTGATGTGATTCCCATATTCTATAAATACATTGCATTAAAGAATAATCAATAAATAGCAGTTGATTGTTTTTAATTCTTTGAATGTAACGGTTTAATGCTAGGATTACTAAGTTTATATAGTCATATTTATAAAATAAAATCAAGAAGCAGCAAATTGAATCAAGATAATAGACCAGAACACAGACTTTAATTTTCTAAGAACTTAGCAGAAAGGTGGTTAAATGTTACATCTGCTCATTGAACTTGTTGGAATTTGTGTTTGCTTTTACAAATCTTTACTTTCCCTAAGAAACTAGTATGGGAAAGAAAATATTACTCATATGGTTTGCATATTTTTATTATTTTGTGAGTTTATCATCTTAATTTTGAGCCATTAGTTTGTTTTACATGCATATGCATGCATTACATGCATTAGTAATTTGCTTGATTGGCATTAAATTCCATTAAGTTCCAATGAGAAAGATAAGTTCTGTTTTCAGGCTTTTTCTATTTAATTTTCTATTACATTACATTTGTTTAATTTTTTTTTTACTGCTCAGTCTAAGGCTTGTTGAGGTTGATTTGCTCCTGAACTGCTTTGTTCCCAGACATTGCCATCATCCCCAACTACCACCAAGTCCTCTCCATCTGATCCCATGACCACCTCCAGAGCTAATCAGGTACAGTATCATTCTATCATCTACACCATACTTTTCACGACTTGCAAACTGGAGAAAATGTTATGGTGGGTTAAGGTTTTATTTGTTCATTTGCATATTTACACCCATAATCATGATTATCTAATTATCTAATACTATCTTTATATAATAAATACATTAAATGAATTAGAAAACCTTATACTAGAACAAAACTTAGCAAACTTTTTATTGTTTCAGTCCAAATAGCCTTTCAGGAGTACCTATTATTTGCTTGTAATCACTACTCCTACATTTTGCCCTAACAGCGGTTCCTCTTGAGTGAATTGAGTTCGAGGTTGAAAAATTGGCTATGACACTTCAAGAAATTCATAGCGTGGTTGACAGAAAAGGGTGGTTCTAAACCACTAGAATGTATATAACATTTGTTATGCAGCTCTTTGGGTCCTGTATATGTTATCATGTTTCTTACAAGTATTGGAAGACAAATTATGTTTTTGTATAATGCACTGTAAACTTCATTAATAAAGGACAATAGAATTAGTTATTTAACTGTCGTGTCAGTATATACATCTGAGGACAGGGAGGAGGACTTTAAAGGCAGTTATGATTCAGCTCAGTTTTTTAGGTTTTTCAGTTTTTCAGCTCAGTCTAAGATTCAAAATGTCAATTTCATTTGTTTATAAAGAAGATTCCCATATGACTTTCTTTTCTTGTAGATCTTACGTAATAGTTTTGCTTCTTAACCAAATGGCAATGTCTTTGGGATGAATAAGTATTTTATCATCCAGATATGTTGAAATCCCATTTTTTCTGAGTAAGAAAAGAGCAAGATCATAAATTTTGTACTTGTCATTCTATTGACATACTCAGAATTCTAATAAGAATAAAATGAATTGTGGCCACTGTGTTCTTCCACAATCAGAAGTTGTATTTTGCTCAGTACTCATATGTGTCACATATGAGAAATATGAAACTAAACCAAAAAATGTATTCTTCAAGTAAACAGTTCATTGAACCAGCCCATTATAGTTCTCAGAGAAGTGTGTGTATTTGCAGGAAATTATGATTTCCTTTCCACTCATGGTCTTGTAAGTCCAACCCTTAATATTTTCACCTGAACTTTAAATGGCTTTGTAATATTACAGTAATAATTTCTTCATAATAAATATTTCCGTATATTAATTTTGGGGCTGACAAAAACTTGATTTAAAATATCAAAACATTTTAATTGAACAGTTAGCAGTCACTTACTCATATGCACAGTATTAAAAAGTAGTGATACTTGTAAGCACAAAATAACCACAGTTTTCACATCCTACTAATAAGTTTCATATTAACACATCTTACCAGAAATAGGTTAGCCCTAACCAACTTATCCCGTGGTAAAAAATTCTGGGAACTCAAGTCCAAAATACCTGGAGGGCCACAAGTTTGTCACCACTGCTTTAGGGATCCCCAGGTGTTTTTGGCCTTCAACTCCCAGAAATCCTACCAGCTGGTAAACTGGCTAGGATTTCTAGGAATTGTGGGCCAAAAACATCTGGGGAACCCAGGTTGGGAACCACTGGCTTAGGTGGACATTGGTACGATCCAAAGGAGGTCTTCACTTTCATGTGATAATAACCACTAAACAGCAAAGGGCTTTGTTGAACAGCTGATAATATGAGCCTTCCACATGTGAGAGAAAATTATTTTTCCCCATTTTGCATAGGACCATGGTACTTAACTATCTATTTTTTTCCCTTGAGAACAGTAAAAAAGATTTAGGTTTATGAAGCATCCAGCTTTCCAGCATATAAAACAGTTTTTGTCTGTTTCCTTCTCTAAAATCTTGGGAGTCCGATAAGCTGCTGAAATAAAAAAGGGTATTCTCCATTCAGTTCACTTTTATTTATTTTCATTATCATTTATTTCCGAAGCATACAGTAGGAAAATATTGGGTATTTTTTAAATTGCAGCTCCCAGCTTCATATACTTTTTTTTCATACAATATATCATTGTAGCAATTTATGTGGGCAAAGTTCTCCAAGGATCCTTTGAAAGAGGACTCAAGCAGAGTCACTGAAAATCTTAACACAAGGGGTTAACCATTGCCACAGATAACCACTTTTCCTTTCCACCTTCCTCCCCGCCCCACAAAAAAAAAAAGGGGGGGGGACAACCAGCTTGTAGACCTGTGTGACCAAAAGCCTTTTAAAAACTTCATTCCAAGATGCTTTGTTAAGTGAGAATTGTTGGTTCATATGTAGATCTGAGGGAAATACTAGTAGCTGTGGATATTCCAAATGAAGACATTTTTATTTATTCAAATGCCGTGCAATTCTGTACCTAGTACTCGTCAAAACAGTTTCTGGATTTTGAGTCTAATATGCAGCTATGAAGGGTCTTAATAATACTTACTTGTCATCATACTGCACATTTTTCTTGTATAAAATAAATGTTTAATCTCTTAAAATGTGAATTAAATAAATCACACAATAAATGGTACAGGCATAAAAGGAACCAATAAAGATCCATCTCCACAGTGGCAAATCAGATCTTCCAAAGAGGCCAGCAAACAGTTCTTAAAAGCTATAACTGTCCTGTGCCTTTTTACCATAGCAATAGCAACTGGTAATTAGTTGCATACTGCCTCTGAATCCATAAGGTATCATGAGGAAATAGCTGCTGGTAGATTTATCCTTCATTAATTCCTTTTCGAAAGCCATTTAAATCAGCAGCTCTAACCACATTTGGCAGTGAATTCTGTAAATTAATGACGCACTGCATGAAGTATTTTCTCTTATCTCTTCTAAATTTACTACCAAATCAGTTCCTCTGTATTACCCCAGGTCATGTTATCTCCTGCCAATTTACCACCACTTCTGGTGATGCTTTACCCATACCTCCAAATCTTTTAAATAATCAGATAGCACTTTTTTACCATTCATTTTAAATTGAGAAATGCCTTGGCAGCTAAGCAGCTATAAACGAACAACAAGCTAAGGTTTAATCTGATACATGCTTTTAGGTGCTACATCATTTTATGCCTAATATTTATTTTCAGAAAGCTTTACAAACTGATCACAATGAGCCATCCAGAATTCCTCCAACTTCTTTAAAGAGTAGAAAGCCCTTTGTGATTTGGAAGTCTTAAAATTGATTATATTGCCATTGTGATTTTTTGCCGTTATCAAATAGGCCCTGAAATGAGTTCTATCTTATGGGCTAAACATTCTGTGCGACACTTAATGTAGTGTAAGACTGTATTTTAAGATGGCTATTTTGGCATTCTCACTCTTAAAAATACTTGTCTACAATGTATATAATGCTATGGAAATACATATAACATAGATGGATTTAATAGCTGAAAACTATTATTATTATCAGCAAATAATTTCCCATGTATACTCTGTTATACTAATGCATTCTTAATGAAACTTGCTTTGTTAAATTAAACTTTCTAAAGACTGAACAAACTACTTCAGAAACATGAAGATATTGCACAGAAATGTGGAGATTTTTCTTTTTAAAACATTCAATCTGTAGCCATTGTTGTGAAGTAATTCTTTTTATGAAGGTCTTGAAATGTTAGGAGTCATGTTTCAACAAATATCTGAAATGTTTTTGATACATTGGCCCTCCACATCCACAGGTTTTGCATTCTGGATTCAACTCAGCATACTTTTGAAAGAATTTTTAAAAATGCCAAATGGCGAATCTTGATTTTTACCATTTTATATAAGGGACACCATTTTACTGTACTAGTGCTTATAATAGGACTTGAGCACCCACAGACTTTAGTATTCATGGGAAGTTCTGGGCCAAACCCCAGCAGATGCCAAGGACCTACTCCACTAGTTAAAAATTGAGATTTAATTTGGTGTAAATATGTATAGTATGGAATCTCTGCATTTGGACTTAGGCAGCTACAATATGAAAAAGCACTTACACAATGAAAGGTTATTGAAAGTTTTCTTCACCCAATCTCATGGCATAATGAAGTCTCTTTTCTATTTGTAATAAATTGCCTTTTCCGCCAAGCTACTTGCTGCAATAAAAAATAATCAAAACTACGTTACCTACATTAATCAAGCATCAGAGTCTTGTTATGCTTCTGTGAAAAAGAATTTGTGGCATGAGAGAAACATGGACCCTTCTGATTATCATTTAAATAAATTATTCAGCTTCTTTTTTATAGGTATTAATAACCTGGGATTTAACACATCTAATTGCATGTTTCTTGTGTTTGAGACTCTGCCAAGGAAAAAAAACATTAGCAGCCCTGATGTTAGGAAGCTTTAAATTGTTCATAATTAATGATGTGCAACAAATAAACGGAAAGAGACTCCGTTGGCTCATGCCCACACTGCTGGAGCAGATAATCACTTCACAGAAACATAAATAGTATTAGATTCATGTCTTCTAGCTGTAAAAGATGAGGAATCTGACAAGAAAAAGGGGAGAGGGGGACATTTGTAATTTAGCTCCAACATGGTTGAATAGGAATCCTGACCCGAGATTTTAAGAAGTCACACACTCAAAGCATTATGCATAGATAGGATGTTCTGTTCATTTCAGTTTCTTCTACATGGTGAAGAAAGTTTAAAATGCAAGTTAAACCAAAAATTGATTGGAACAGAATTTTCAGTCATCCTTGCTCGTTATCATATAAATAAAAAAATAGAAAATAACTTTCCTTTTCCAATGAAAATTACTCAGTAATAAAATATATTCAGCAACATAATTTTAGCAAAGCTATGATTATTTTGAAGAGTCTACAAATTATTGTCAATATTTCACTTTCCTTTCAAAAACAGTTGTACCTTCAATTTCAATTTGTAGAACCTCTTGAGCAGTTTGCTTCTGACAACCCTTCAGTGTAGCACTGGAGCATTCTATCTTAATATGTTGTTCAAAACTTCTTCTGAAAAGACATGTCTACAAATGTTGTCAATATGTGCAAATATGTCTATGTGCTCAATTCGGGTCCTCATCAAAGATCACTTTCTTGGTATTATTCAATGCTACATAAATGTCTAACATTGCAGTATGTGACAGTAATTTTTAAATCTGTTGTTGCTGCACCATCTATTTGGCCTCAGTACCGATAAGCTGAAATAATTTTCTTTAACCATAGTTACCAAACTTTTTCCTTTTCCCTTCTCCTTCCTCACCCCTGCTCCGAACACATCCAGCCACAAAAACCTCATGATATGTTTGCTATATGACCGCTATGTCAGAATAAGGCACACAACAACAACAACAACAACACATCCCACTGACAAGGGAATGCTCTATGGAGAACTAAAGCCAAAATATTTAATACAATAAAAGTGGGATGTTAAATGTGTCTATGACGATGACATTGAAATGCAGGCCCACCCAGAGCTATTCATTTAAGAATGTGGTGTAGTGGGTTGAGTGTTGGACTGCAACTCTGGATGATTGTGACCAAATCACACTCTCAGCCACAGAGGAAGGCAATGGCAAAGCTCTTCTGAACAAATAAAGCAAACAAAACAGTGTAATAGGTTTCCCCTAGGGTTGCCATAGGTCAGAAACAACTAGAAGGCAAAAAATAACAAGAAAACTTTTGTCCCTCCAATATTTGTGGCCTTCAGCTTCCAGTAGCCCTAGCCAGCTTAGTGAATGATGAGAAATACTGGGAATGGCAATTAAGCAATATGAAGAACCATACAATTCTCACTCTTGTTAAAAGTAAACATCATTGTGAGATTGACCTGAGATTAAGAGAAAGAGGTTTGATTAGTGATCGCAAAACCTTTACATATCAGGTTCAGCTGCAACTAATGATTGGGAAAATATCTATCAGGTATAGTAAATCCAAGTGATTAGCATAGTGGACTTCAGTAACAACCACTTACTACTTACTGGATCCACGAAGATTTCACCAGCAACAATGAGACTAAACCTAAGAAGCATCCTGTCAGTGTCCCCATGCTTCAAGATTTGAAATTGATCCCACAACCTCTGTCCACAGCAACACTTGCAGAGATCACTTTGGTAGGGTTGTAAATTATTTTAATCTCAACAGTGTTTTGAAAAACCATCAGAGCAATTTTGAGAGCTTTTCTGTTTCCCTTCATGGACCATCTGTAAACTGTGCAGTAATTTCCTGGGGAAAAATGGTAGGGCAGCTCACCCAGGACATAATTGATAAACTTTTTTTACTTCTGCCATGTGGGAGTGACACACTCTTAGCTGTACTACCAGCACTCTTGCCAACATCCAGTTGTTTCATTGATCAGAGCTCCTTGGCAAATCACCCAAATCTGCACAGCTTTCATGAAGATAGGCTTGTTCATGTCATGACTACATAACGAGTTTAAGGTGTCCCCAGAAAATTTAGGAATCCTTTCATTGTCATAAATTTCAGGATACACTATTAGTTGGCGTTCTGTTTGAAGGGAGGCAAAGGCTTGAAGGGGGGGGGGTATTATTTAGTACAGAGCCATCCTGGGCTAACAGCATTCTCAGTATCTTGTACAATTAACAAGCATATAGTCCAACAGTCAACACATAGTAAGCAAGGATTAAGTAAAAGACATAGTGAAAGGCAGTCCAAGGTTACTAACAGAAATTCAATTGAAAGGAAAACTAGGAACTTTCATTCTGGTACTGAGACTTTATATTAGGGGCTGCCAGAACCCTATTCAAAGTTTAGCAGTAGCTAACCAGGAGTCCTTGTGAACTGACACAAAACAACTCCTTTGCTTACAATAAGTATTTTATTGTGAATAAATTATTTGAAGAACCATCACTCCAAGTTTCTTCATGGTCATTCCATCTGTGTTACTGCAATAGAACTATTTTCAACCTTGGGGAACTACTTTCCAAACCCCACCGTAATTTTTGTTACGTGTGTTTTTAAATAAGAAAATGTATTTTTTAAATAACAAATAATGTATAAATATGCATTCACATGGAACAATAAAAAAGGAAGATCAGCTTTAAAATGGTAGAAGCACAAACTTGTGCAAGGAAGCACAAAGCACAAATTGAAAAGGCAGAAGCATCCTTTTCTTCATACTGTACTCATTCCAGCCTGCCTCCCTCTCTTGCTCTCCCTCCCTCCCTCTCTTCATGAAGCCAAACATACCAAGTATAAAAACCACACATAATCAACTAACCCAAAGTTCCTCAAAGTAAAGCGGACAGCAGTTTCTCAGAGTGTACAAGAGCATGAGGCACAAAGGCTGCTCCCTTGAAGCCCTAAAACCCTGTACTCTCACGCTAGTGCTCCCTCTGGCACGAGCTCTTTACTCAAAATGCTGCTGTTATGTTAAATCAAAACCCAGCCGAGCAGCAGCTCTTAACTCAAAATGCTCTTAAGTTATAACGTTCTTAAGTGGAGGTTCCACTGTAGTTGCTTCTCATTCATATTTTTCTAGAATGGGAGGAGAATAGCTTTGGTTTGTGGTAGAATCCACACATACCTAGTGATGCTATATGCATTCTGTAACTATATAAGTGATTAAATAGTTGCAACTTAGCTGCTAAAGGAATGATTGCATTATATCACTATCATTACTATTCTGTTATAAATTATGTTATAAGTTATTGCCAAAAGGGACTGTTTGGGAAAACTATATGTAATTAGTGAAATTACTTTTTGGAAGTTTTGACATATTTTGTTGTTAACATTTTGATTTGAAATATGATCTCATTTACTGGGATAAAACTCTGCTGTCAGAAATATTAAGTGTCTAAATTAATATACTTGTATCTGAGAGCAATACTGATGACTTTATGTTGTCAGTTGATTTATGAGTATTTAATCTCTAAATAATTTATAGTTTGAGATTTTGTTTTTGACCTATAAGCAAGTCATGCTTTCTATATAAATTTGCAGTCAAAGTTTATGTGCTATCTTCCAAATCTTTTATGAATACCTCAAATTTGGGTGGACTAAAATTTATTAATGTTTATAGCATATCTACAGAAATAATTGAGATTAGACTTAGTCTTGACTAATTAGTTTTCATTTATTTAAATATGTCTACTTTTTGCATGACTAAAGAAGCTTCCATTTTTTGACCATCTATTACCTTATTCATAAATTTTGTTGGAGTTCTAGACATCATTATCTGTATATATTTTGTATATATTTTGCTTTGTCTTTTTTGCTAATACTGTTTATAGCCTTTTTAAAACAAAAAACAAATATTAAAAAAGGGAAGGTGACAGAGCTGCAAATGCAATTTGACTAAAAATACACAAGAATCCTTCTGTTGGGAATGGGGATGTAATTCTTCATTATTCCATCAAAGAATGAAAAAAATGTAAGTTTCCCCTCATTTGGTTATGAGAGTTTTTAGTCAATTAGTCAGGAGTGATAAGAGGGTGGCATGGTGTGGCATGATGTGGCATGATGATGGTTTCATCATCATGCCACATAGCTAGCTACTGAGATTCAGTTATGCGGTGATCTTGAAACCAAATCAAAATAACCCAGAAAAAAAAATAGAAACACCGCCCTAAAATTTGCCTTTTATTTGTGATGTGAAGTTTGGATTCACTACAGAATTCTTGAAATAGCCCCTCCTATCTTCTAGCCTGCATATATGCTCATTTCCTAGCCTGAATTTGTTAACTTGAAACTTTATAGATTCAAATGAAGAAAGCAATTCAGTATTCCCAAGGAAAATTATTTTGCTTGTCTATTTGCACATGACCCTCATGAATCATAGCATGTGCTGTTCTGTTTATAGATCAAAATTACAGACTTCATAACTACGTTGCTACATTGGTGTTTTTCGTTTACTTTAAAGTCTGTTCCCCTTCCCCTTTAGTTATCCATACTTTTAATTGGCATCTAATCATTCCGAAGACATCACCCTTAACACATTTCCATGCCAAGTATTAATTTCTATTGAGATTCTGTGCAATATGAATAATGGACATACATTTCAGCTTATCGCAAAATGCCAAATTATTCAGAGTGAAGTACGAAAAATTTTATTTATGTCAAACTCATAGCCAAATTATTGCATTTTCAGGAAAACAATGTTGTTTTCACATTGCTTAATTTGTAAAATCCAGATTAAAACAACAGCTAAACAATAATTTAATAACAACAATCAGTTACAATGAGCAGCTATTAAAACAGACATTAGAAGAATGACTAAAAATAATAACTACTTAAAATAAATCTATAGATACATAAATACTGGGGATGAAAAGACATAAAGTAATTTTCTAGTTTTAAAAGGATACCAAAGTAGCCACCACACAGGTCATAATTACAGCATTGTTACCGTGGTATTATACTCCTAAAATTAATGTGCAAGAACAGTCATAGCAGGGCCATTTTTCAGATACTGTTTTTCATGTTTTGAAGAGCTTTGAGGGTCAATTCCAACGCTTTGAATTTGGCCGAGAATTTGAGAGTCCTTGAAAAGATAACATAATTTCATGTTTCATTCAGTACCCAAGTCAACATATTCTGTATTAACTGACAATTATGGCACATTTTTCAAGTGCTGCCCCAAATAAAGTGCATTATTGCAATTTATACCTGAGAACCCTGAAGCCACACCATAGGTTGCATACCAGCATAGAATGATTAAAGGTGTTCTATGTCACACAAGGGACTTCTGTAAACATGCTCCCCTAAGCTAAGAAGCTGATCCCTCTGAAAGAGAGTAATTCCTTCCATGCATGCAATGGCAGCTATGGTTGAAAAGGTGAGCACCTCATTCTGCAATGGAAGGCTAAAGTCTCCCTTTTACTTTGATCATACCTTGACACTGTATAGATTTCATAAAATTTGATTCTGCATATCATGAAAAAATTAGGAAATTGTGAATAAATCCTTACCAAGAAATGACTCCAGATTAATTTGCTTGGCCTTGCTCCTAGCAAATGTGCATAGAATTGCAGGCAGATAGAGCAGTCCCACTTGTTCCTCGGAGCCTCTGAAAATTAAGCCCTAAAGTTTAACAGGGTGGAATAGAATAAGTTTTTAAAAGTTTATTTTATAAAATTGTATTTCAGCATTTTATTTTCTGTTGCAGACTATGGACTATGGACGCTTTTTGGCAGCCCCGATTTTGGTGCTTCAGCAGGGACAGGTGTTCTACAATGTGCTCTGCATTTTGCAGAGCTGATGTCACCCTAGATCTAGGATAGACTGATATTTGCTGAAGCGCATTACTTGGCTAAACTCTGACTTTGTGCTGATTTTAATGTGCTATATACCTTTAAATGCACACTACAGCGCATTGGTGGCATACATTTTGTGGTCCTCAAGAGTTTCGAGATGACTTGAAGCCAAATTATAGTGTCAGCATGGATGGGGCCCATGTCAAGTACCAGTGCTGTGGTTTTATGAAAATTAAAAAGAAAATAATTTATTAGTGACAATCTGTTACTGTAGAAAAATCTAAAAAGTTTGTAGGAATTTTTAAAGGGGAACTAATGTTACACTTTATTCTGCCTTGTCTGAATTGTCTCTGAAGCCCAGGCAATTTCATAAAAGTGCTTGTTGATGGTTAATCTTCATTTCTCCCTCTTTTCTGTTTCTCATAGGCTTCTCCACTAGATGCAGGGTCAGTGATAGAGAAGCAATCTTTATTTATTCTGTGCTACATTGTTTATGTCATTTTATTCTTACTATTCTAGACAGATCAATACTACATTTTTTTGCTAAATTGATTTAGTTCTATCGTAATATTAACTTCTTTTTTAAAGGGTAATGCTCAAAAAACAATTCTCCTGTGTGGCTTTGTTAACGTTATTTATTAATTTAGAACAAATTATTAGCAATTCCTTGTTTTTTATTTGGTTATTTTAAGTTTTAAGTTTAGACTTCATAAATGTTTCATATTTACATGGTCACATAACCATTGCCACAACTACAAATGCCCCTAAAATTAATCTTAAAAATAAGGCAGCCATACCAAATGAAGGACTTCTGCAGCACTGGGATCTGAATGATGACAACCCATATCCAACAACCCATGTGATGAGTTATGACTGCATCCCACAGGGATCTCTGTTTCTGGTTGTCATATCCTGGTACTCATGGTCCTTCAATACTCTACTTGTCTATGTCAGAGAACTTCAGCCAAATTAATTAACTGTACAAATTAGATTGTATTTGTAGTTAAAGTGGATGCCAGATACAATTAGATTTTCTTCCCACCATACATGTATGTGATAAGCTGGCATAAAACTCAATGTGGTTCTGAAATATGTTCAAGCATATTTGAATATGTTCAGCTTCAAAACTTTCATTGCAGTCAGGAAAAGGTTTTACTTCTTATGAAGGAGGCAAAAATTAATGCAATCCTACACTTGAAGGTCAGGCCACATTCAAAAGCTGCCTAATCTAATGCCAGCTATTGCTGTTACAGTGCCACATGCTCAGATTCATTTTCACCCCCACCCCCACAGTCATGGTTCCTATCGGACTTCTCTCCAGAACAGTACTCATGAGGGAAGTTGTTACATGTTCCTGGAGACGATGGATTTGGAAAGAGAGTGCGCATGTGGCGTGTAGGCCCAAAGTGTGTGGGCCTGCCAGGGCCTGCAGCTAAGCACCAAGTAAGGAGCACTTCCAGGTCCTTTCTGTGCCTGCACAGTTGCCAAGCAAGGCAGCCGGCGAACACGATGGAGGGCAAGCCCCAGCAGGCCACCAGCCCCAGGCCAAGGATCTCTGATGAAGAGACCTCAGCAACAGTGGCACAAGATAGGTTTCCCAATTGAAGGGGGAAACAGCAGCAGCCCTAAAACTATGGGGATGAGGAGTATTTGTATAGGATTGCTCGCCCATTGCTGCCAATGTGACAAAAATATTAGGTTTTTTCGATGTGGGATGAAAAAGCTCATTCAGAAAGGTGCTGTTTTCGCAAACGGCGCTCAAAAACGAAAATGGCATATGAATGAAACAAACAGAAATGGATAGTGATCCTATACAAATGCACAAGACTACTGGAAATGTCTAAAATTGTGGAGAAAGCCTTTGTCTCCTGATTTTTCCCACAGGCCTTTGGCCTTTGCATCTGTAGTTAGAGATGATCAAAATTGATCCTAAAAAGATATATGACATTGAGAATAGGCTTCCATGTGGCTCAGTCTTCTTGTAATTTGCCTTTGGCTCAATCCTTCGGTTTACTGATTAGAAGTGTGAGAGGGTAGAAAGACCAACTTTTGCCTCAGCTACTGGCTTGAGGAGCACTCTTCAAAATGCTAGCTTCACTTTCCCTCATCAGTAACGAGTAAGTGGAACTGGCACGCTTTGCATGAATAGGGCGTAGAAAAGCATGTCTAGGTCTATGTGTTAGCTATGAGGAGAAATGGCCCTTCCCACTGTTGGCATGTATTCTGCAATGTACTTAGCGTGAATCAGTTCAGTCCTTAACACACATACACACAAACACCCCAAATAAAATCCGGTTCGATCTAGCTATACCATACCTATGAAACTCTTGCGGTCTACATTTTATTTTTTAAAATGAAAGTATCTGAAGCAATCATGCATCTTTTCAGAGTAACTGAAAAATTGTGCTATTAATTTTATATTAATAATGCTTGTTAATTCTTATTTGAAAACCAAAAAAAGTGTCTTGATATTCCTGATTTCTTGTGTTATGACTGTGCAGGTGCATAGCTATGGGAAATGTGCAATGTTTGTTATCTGTGTTTGTAGTCTTTAACGTTATTAGAGGTTGCTTAGGGATAAATAATGAGCATTCAAGTTTTAGAGTTGTTTTTTTCCTATTTCTTTTCAGTTGGTGGTAATTTGATTCATACTATGATACAATCTAGAGCAGAGATGGCGAAGTTTTTAGAAACCTGGCGCCCAAGCAAGTTGGGGGGGGGGAGTAGGGAGTGAGTGGGGAGAAAGCGAGTGGGCGAGGAACAACTGGGGGGTGGGCGAACGACCAGGGAGTGAAATGGCGAGTGAGTGAATGGGGGAGCAGGTGACAGTTTGCGTGCCAGGAGACAGTGCTGCCTGCCATAGGTTTGCCACCAGTGCTGCCTGCCATAGGTTTGCATAAGTTTGACAGTGCTGCCTGCCATAGGTTTGCCACCACTGATCTAGAATATGACTAGGAAATTAATTCTACTTAATCAATGAACAGTAGAAGTGAATTTATACAGTGTTCCCTCACTACTTCACGGTTCACTTTTCGCGGATTCGCTGTTTCGCGGTTTCTCAATAAACTCTAAAAGACTATTATAAATCATAAAAATTACAATTTACAGTCTAAGGAAGGGAGGAAGGAGAAGCCGAAGGGAGAAAAAAGGAGCCCAAGCGGCAACGGGAGGAGAAGGAGGCAATTTATGAACACATAAATTTTTGATTGATAAATTTTTGGTTGATAAAGACATAAAATAGTGTATAACTACTAAAATAATGTATTAATATTAAAATAAATATAGCGTCCCTACTTTGCGGATTTTCACTTATTGCAAGTGGTTCTGGAACCTAACCCCAGCAATAAGTGAGGGAACACTGTATTTTTTTCAGCTTCTGCCTTTCTAGGCCAAGTTCAATTGGAATACCCAAGTTATGCTCTAAGTAAATATAATATTAGTTAATATAATATTTTAAAGGATACTTTTATGTCCTTAGACTGACTTCATTCATGGAGTTGCAGAATGTGATAACATAGAAGAATGACAGCATTTTAAATTATCTTCTTGAATAAACATAAGCCAAATAATTTTTTGCTGTAATCTCTATTCAGCTCAATTACTTTTTGATTGCAGTAGATCATTTCTTTATAAATACTTTGTGACACAGTGCCACACATCAGCCATAAAACTAATGTGAAAGATAAACGTATTTAAAAAAACAAAGCACCACTTTCAGTTCCATGGCCATGGAATAAGAATTGCAATTGCTCATTACTTCTTGCCTAGGGTAAATCAACACTGTAACGTTAATGTAGTTTGAGACCACTTTGTGTGCCATGGCTCAATGCTATGGAATCATGCTAAGGGGTGTCAAATTGAATTAACTCTACAGTGTAAACACACACACACACACACACACACACACACACACACACACACACACACTTGTCAATCCATTATTCCTGCACTGTCTTAAGTAAAGTGGTCTACCATAAATGCTATTGGAGCCACTTTGCATTTCTATTCTTCTGAAGTAAGAGAACACATACCACAACTCTCTTTGGCAAGTGAGAGATCTAATCCACTTATCAGAAAATATACTTGAGTTCTATTTAAAGTATTGAGCTAATTGAAATATATTAGGTTTTATATAGATAGTATAGCATTAAACTAATACACTTTTCTTTTTATTCATCAGAATGTGTCCTTAAGTATTTAAGTGGGCTGTAGCCAGTTCTCTTATATGTTCCTACTGAGCTTTTGTGACCAAAAATATGTGACATATTGTATATGTCTTTGTGCAAGCGGTTCCATTTATTGTTATTAAAAATTGAAACGCATAAATGAAGCTATTCAGATTACATCAGTCGTTCCTGCAAATGTAATTTGAAGCCTATGAAACATTAATGTGTGAAGTGCATAATGCTTTTTAGACCACAGAATAAAAAACAAGTGAAAAATAGAAATGATATTAAAACTGTATCAGTATAGCGTTGCTTCCCTGTTGTCTGTTCAAATCATGCTTATTATGCCCAGAATAGATATAGTCACTTGAACAAGTCTGCAAAATATTTTATAAAAATGTTAAATATAAATATGCACACAATATCAGGAAGAACTTCCTCACTGTGAGAGCTGTTTGGCAGTGGAACTCTCTCCCCCGGACTGTGGTGGGGGCTCCTTCTTTGGAGGCTTTTAAGCAGAGGCTGGATGGCCATCTGTCGGGGGTGCGTTGAATGCAATTTCCTGCTTCTTGGCAGGGGGTTGGACTGGATGGCCCATGAGGTCTCTTCCAACTCTACTATTCTATGATATGATTCTATGATTACTGTGTAAGACTCAACGGTTTCATATCTGTTCAAGTACACTTCAGATTCCTCTAGATCAGGTAGATTAACCTACATTGCAAAGACATTCTTCATATACACATATGACTATCAAGGCCACAAACTCTTTAACATTTTGTTTTAAAATGATGGTAGGAATAAAAGCAGATAATTATATAAAAACAAATTTAAAACCCTGATTAAATGTAAAAAAACTTTTCCTGATTCTTCAAAGACAGCCATGAAAGGACCAGGCAGTAGTACTTCTACACAGCTATTGAAAAAACCCAGTCACTAGTAAGTGGCTACCAAATTTTGGTATGAGTAGTGATTTGAGGCAGAAGTTCTGATTATCTCAGGACAAGCTTTGGAACTAAGGCTTGACTCAAATAAATGTAATACATTATTGGCACAGATTTCATGCTATACCTTTGTCATTGAGTTTCATGTTAGCTAATATTTCCAGACTCTTCAAAGTCAACCCAGTGTAATTAAAACATTGTAGTAGAAACATAACCTAAACTCATAGTTGCCACTGAATTTGTGGAAGTCATGTGTTCTTTCTTGCACAGTAAGAAATTAATTCTGCTCATGCAAGGTACACTGTGTGGTCCAATGAATATCCTGGCTTTGTGTGATTTCAGAGAAGAGAGTACCTTTGCATACTGACCCAAAGCTCTTCACCTTTCCGTAGTAGCCACCCAACACAGACACGATTGGCCAGGAATAGCTAAGAGTTGTCCAGCTGCATTCCTATACCCAGATGTACAATGACGATTTCATCCTCATGGACTTCCAAGAGATCCCACAGACACTATGCTGTAGTTGTTTGTTCAGCTATAGAAACATTAGTTGGCTGCTTCTAAGTTGCTTCTGGCCTCCTACAGCCATTATTTGACTGCGTCCAAGGGAAGGAACAAAGAAAGAATGTGAGTTCTGTGGCAGGGAAGGTGGGAGCTGGAGTGGAGTTCTATCTAGGCAGAACTTAATGCTCTGTCTCCCTCTGGGTCTCAGGTGGTAACAAAGTGGCTTTCCACATCAAGCTTAATTCATACTTGGGATAAACTAAAGTCTCATACCAACATTGTAGAAAAATAATCAATGAAAACATTGCATGACCAAGTTATTGCCCATATTGGCATGGGGTTTCTTGATGCTGTAATCCAAATGTAAGTTTTTCATGCTTTCATATATGTTTGTCAAGAATCTTGCAGCTTTATGATTGTTTATATTTTATAAGCTAGCGATAATCTTCAGGGACTGGAGGAAAGCATATATCTCTTTTCTATACCGAAAAAGATGGTGATAGTTTCCCTACACAAAAGGGATAAGGTTGTGGGAGACTGATGCATGTTCAGACTTTCCCATTGAGATCTTGCTTCACATACTGCGCTTTAAGAAAAAGAAAGAGATGTGCCTATTTAGTTTATTAAACTTTTTTTTTGCTTGCTAGGCAATAGGTGGTACAGGACATTTTCTGAAAAGACTGTCTATGTTCTTACCTACACACTGAACTCATCACTATCATCTGATTACCAAAAGCTTTTTACAATTCCAATCTGACACTATTGAGCCAGTGAGATACAACTGGAGAGCTGTGTCTAACATGCAGTGAGGTTTGTTTTAGTTTGTTTTGTTTTTTGCAAAATTTTATTAATCATTGTGTCTAAATCCACATATGGATTCCATCTTTATTAAGGCTGACACTATTTTTATTTTCAGCTACTAAGAACATTCATTTTTTTAAAAAATGAACAATGAAATTGTGTATAAAAATATGAAGAATTGTTATATACATCACAGTTTTCAAGTTAAGGGCATTTTTACAGTTTAGGTTATTTTGTTCTAATGTAATACTATTGAACATAAAGAACAGAATTACAAAACAACAAATCTAAATTATTTACTGTGGTTGGGGAATTTTCTAAATCCAGTTGCATAATTCTGGGTGAATCTTCTACTGCTAATAGAAGTTTGTCATTATTTAATCAGATGCCATCATTTCAGTGGGTGATAGCCAAAGGTTAGGGGGTATTATTCAACAAATTAACTTCATATGCTTGATATTTACACACTGTTGCTGAGATGCAGGGTTTGAAATAGTGGCAATATATTGTGTAGCAAGCAAGACAAAAGCTGTAACTACTGTATTTATCCATGTAACAAATTTTTGCCCCACTCTTGTCCCAAATTGGAATAAAAGACTACTATTACTGTGCCTGATGCAGATGATCTGAAATTCTTTTAAAAAACAGATTAGATTCAAAGAAGGCTCTCTGAGTGGAGAAACTTTATCCTTTGGGGAAAGTACCTTTCTCTCTTGGAGAAAGCTCCTCTGTTGGAGGAATATCTCTCAAGCCAACTCTATATTCCAAAGTATATGAGAATTCAACAAAGTGCATGAGATTGATGAAATATTTCTTCCTAATCCTTTTTCACTTATATTAAAAATGAAGCTAATGTGACAAGTACAAAGTACCTATTTAGACGTTTTGTTATGTTACTGTTATTTTAGTGACATCAGTGAATAGTTATTGCAAACTATTGAGTGCCAGGAATAAAATATTATTTTATTAGCTATTACAGTGGTTTTCAACCTGGGATCCCCAGAGGTGTTTACCATCTTTATCCAGTTTACCAGCTGTTAGGATTTCTGGGAGTTGGAGGCCAAAAACATCTGGGGACCCCAGGTTGAGAACCACTGAGCTAATATAAGACTGTCAGTGGGAATGTTTTTAGTCTATTTCATTATAAAAAGACATAAAATAATTCAATAGCATATTTGAGACTAGCTTTGGTTGGTTGATTTATATCCTGCCTTTCTACTAGTACATGGCGGATACCATGAGCTTTCATGGGCTGCAGCCCACTTCATCGTATGCATGTGATGAAGTGGACTAATGTTCAAGAGGGTTTCTGCTAGAAATTTCTTTTTTGAGTTAATCTCAAATTGAGTTTCTTTAATATCTTTTTATCATATAACTATGATAAAACGTGAGAAATTGCATGGTTAACTAATTATTTCTTTCAAACCATTCTTTTGCACTAACATTTTTGGATAATATCCTTTTTATAGCTATAAATGTCCAGAATGTAGCCATTTAAAAAATAATAATAATAATGCTGATGCATATTTGTTGGAAATGTTCAGGCACTTCCCCAAACTAGATAGCTTACTTACATCCATTGGCATATTTTTTAAATGTTGATATGCATACATATTTAGAGTGTTTATTACTATATATTTTGTATTAAATACAGATTATCTTATTTTATTAAAATCATGTATTACCAAAGTTAATGTTTGATCAAGTTGAACATGAAAAAGCATACTTTAAAGAAGAAGAATATTCTGAAATGTTAATATTTTCCTTACAAATATGTTACTAGCTTGCTAAATATTTCTCTCTGAAATAAGCTAAAAGAATTATGTTGTTGTTCTTTTCTGGTGATGCAAAAAGTATTTCAAAGGACATTCTATTTTATATTGGAATGTATGTAAACATTAAGTATGATGATCATACTGGTTTCCTAATTCAGGCTTCTTGTTGAAAGTAAATCTCTTAATCTACATCCATTCTTCTGGCTGTTTCAGGAAGCAAATTATTTAACTATGTTGTATATGCAAAGCAGAAGTATTATTCATATGTATTTTTTTTAATTACAGGTAAAGATTATAGTTCCCAACAGCACAGCAGGTCTGATAATAGGGAAGGGAGGTGCTACAGTCAAGGCTATAATGGAGCAGTCAGGGGCTTGGGTGCAGCTTTCTCA